>NC_091550.1:30499552-30509552 GCF_042767895.1 Penaeus vannamei | reverse complement strand
GGATGAGTGGCATTGAAGTGACGCCCAGAGTGTCTTAGGCGCCCACCTACTCTAAGCAAGCCATCTTGTAGAAAAGGTCTTAATCTCACTATCTTGCTTGAGGCTTGTACTCTCCCATCTGGCTTTCGTGACAGTGAGATAATTTCAGATGAGTAGTTCTCTTGTTGAACTAATTTCCATATGTGTGTTTCTGCATCTGTTATTTCTTTGCTACTAAGGCAATTAACGTCAGGCAACTTGGGTACATACTTTCGCTTCAAGAATCGTCTGACCCATGCATGACAACGCACAAACTTCTGCCAGTTCGAGAAACGAGAGGCAAACTCCTCAATGAATGACATTACTGTTGTCACTGTCTCACATACCATGACAGACACCTTTACTTCTACATCATCTTCCAGTGATCCATGTTTAACATCTTCTGGAACTTGTGGCCAGCTGGATTCAGGTTCATGAAGAAATCTTGGTCCTCTAATCCACATTTCAGACGTTAAAAAAGTATCAACATCAAGACCTCTAGATGCAAGGTCAGCAGGATTACTCTATGTCTACATATCTCCAAGCACTTGCTGAAGACAGTTCTCGGATTAGGTTCACTCGATTTGCGACAAAGGTGTGGTAACGAGCCTTCTGATTGAACAAGTACTTGAGCACTGAAGTGCTGTCTGTCCAAAAGACTGAATCTTCCAATTTCAACCCCAGTTCCTTTCGTAATTTACAGTCCATTCGAGCTGCAACGGTGGCAGCCGTCAGTTCTAGTCTTGGAATAGTTGTCGGTTTCAGAGGTGCAACTCTTGCTCGTGCCATAACCAAAGTGCAGTATACCCTTTCCGAGGCATTTACCATCTTCAAGTAGGAGGCTGTGCCATAACCAGACTGACTTGCATCTGCAAAATGATGGAGCTGATAAGAAATGACGGAACCAAAGGAAATGGGCACTAGGCTTCGTGGCAGCTTAAATCTTGACAATTTTGGTAACTGTTCCAACCATTTTCTCCAACGAGCAGCTTCCTTAACACCCATATTTTCATCCCAGCCTAACTGCATCTGACACATGTCTTGAAGAATCATTTTTGCTGGCAGTGTCAAGGGCGCCACCATGCCAAGTGGGTCATATATAGATGCTACGATAGATAAAACTCCTCGGCGTGTTAGTGGCTTGTCGCCAAGGCAGATTTTGAATGTGAAGCAATCTTCGGCCATCGACCAGTGTACACCCAAGGTCCTTTCAACTGGGAGATCATCCTTACTGAGGTCTAGAGAAGCAACCGACGCATCCCTCTCGGATTCAGGAATCTTCTTGAGCACGTCCTTGTTATTGGCTGTCCATTGGTTCAGACGCCAACCACCTGCATTACAGAGAGCAATGAGATCTTTGATGATTTTTATCAGTCTCTCTTTGTCATCATGGGCCAGCAGGAGATTATCAACATAAAAACTTTGTATTATGGCAGTGACAGCTTGTTCATCAAAAACCTCACTGTGGTCCTCAGCAGTCTTCCTTAAGGCATAATTTACACAGCTAGGAGAGGATCTAGCACCAAAAACATGAACATTCATTCGGTAATCACTTACAGGCTTATTGATATCACCATCTGACCACCATAAAAAACGGAACACATCACGATCCTCTAGGGGAACCTTGACCTGATAAAACATCTCCTCGATGTCCGCTGTGACTGCATAGTGACCATGCCTGAACCGCATGAGTACCCCTATTAGAGGATTTGTGAGGTCTGGCCCTTGAAGAAGATGGTCATTTAGGGAAGTGCCATTGAATTTAGCTTTAAGGTCATAGACGACACGTACCTTCAGCTTAGTGGGATGACGCACAGCATGATGTGGCATGTACCATATTCTACCATCATTTCGTTCTAATCCTGATGGAGGTACTATTTCAGCATACTGTTTACTTATATTCTTTTCCATTTGAGTGATGTATGTCTCCTTGAAAGTCTTGTCAGATTCCAGCTTCCTTTTGAGGCTTTTCATTCTACGTACAGCCATTTCACGATTGTTTGGAAGTGGACTACTGTCCCTGAAGGGGAGTTTGACTACATATTTACCCGATTCTTGATGGATGGACTGTGAGATCTTATCGGAAAATAACTCATCTTCCAGCGAATCTTCACGTTGGGAATGAACTTCCTTCTCCCAAAAGTCAGCATTGAAGTGCTCTCGTAAACACTCGCCAAGATCTTGTGTTGGGGAAATATGATATACCGGGGCAGTCAAAGGGTTCCTGGGGCCAGTTGGTCCAAAGACAACCCAGCCAAATCTGGTAAGATAGGCTGAGGGTTCGTCATCAGTCCCATTTCTCTGGTCGAGTATGTGACGGTTCAAAATGCTATTGAGTCCAATTATAAGTTCCACCTCTTGATTGTCGCCAGGCAATCTTTGTAGATCCACATCAGTCAGATGAAACCATTTTTTAGTCCAGTTCACGGGCATCATGCTGTGAGTAGTTATGCTGAGTTTGTCTGTAATGTACACTTCATTTACGGTAATGTTATTTCCACCGCCTATGCTGCTCAACATAAGTGGTACACGCTCGTTGCACATGAATATTCCATTTTCAGTTTTCATTGCTTGCCTCACTGGTAGGCCTTGGATTCCCAAACGTTGTATGAAGCTTCGAGCAGCCAGAGTTGGTGCAGCACCACCATCTATGAAGGCGTAAGTGGAGACGCTGTTATTCACTCGGACAGGCAGGATCTTCATCATAATCCTCCCATCAGGCTCACAATCAAGAATATTAGCACAGGGTAGAGCATCTGTTAATGGAGAATTAACACTTGGGGTCACACTTCCCTTGGCTTCTATGCCACCCCCAGTTGAGGAACTAGGTGTACCCAATTTCTCGTAACAGTCAGGTATGTTCTCATTGCTGAACACCTCAACACTCCCAGTTGGAGATCTCTTGTACTTACGGGATGGTGCAAAACTCTTTGCTATTGGCCGGTGTAACAGTGTGTGGTGATAGTAGGCACCACATCGATCGCACTGGCTCTTGTCATTACAGAAACGATGGCCATGGCCGGGTTTTAAGCAGCGAAAACATAGCTTGTTGTGTGTGACAATATCCCATCGTTCGTCAACATCTTTCCTGCCGAACTTATAACATGCAAAAAGCTTATGTCCTTGGCCATTACAACAGTGGCATTTATCGCTGGTACTTGGGGTCATATCCATTGCATTCATATCCAGAGCATGGACATTTAGACTATTTACAGGCTTCCGAATGATGATGGGTTTATTGGTCGTGTGACTTGGCTTACCTCTTCCTGCTTCAATATAACGTATTTCCTCTGCTACCCTGGCTTGATCTTTAACAAATTTAACAAGTGCAGAGAATGAACTTGCAGATTTAGTGCCAGGATCTACACATCTCGAGGCCCACTTGGTTCTCAAGTATCTCGGTAGCTTACCAAAAATTTTGGATATTGTCTCACGCAACTCCATCCGGCAGATATTATGACCTAAGGCCATCTCTACATTAAATAGGTAGGAGCCGTATTTCTTTAGACCTTCTGCATCTCCAACTTCAATGTCTTTCCATGCAAATAATTTTGAGATGAAGGACTCGAGGAGTTCACTGGAGTTTTCATATTCTTCTCTCAGCATCCTCCACGCTTCGTCATATCCATGGTCAGGTGTCACAAGGCAACCTTCAATAAGGTCCTTTGGTGGGCCATCCAACTGGTTGTAGAGCTGTGTGAGCCTTCGCCTTGGATCATTAGTGTTGCTCTCCACATTCCATTCAAATGTCCTACAGAACTGAGTGAATTTCGAAAAATCTCCATCAAAACGTTCTAATTTAACTGGAGGGAGTAATGATATGCGAGCCTGTTCTTGTTGGGTTAAAACTGACTGGTTCATAGCACAAACCATCTGAGCCACTTCATCCATATTCAGTGTCCTTGAAGGTGATGGATGGCTGGTGAAATCATGGCCTGAGGTATGGCAGCAAGGTACTCTGTTGATGTTTGCAAAAGGAGCAGCTGAAGGATGTAGGTTACTCCTTGTCAATAGGTTCTCATTTGGTTCTGGAATGGTAGTAAGTGGTGTAATGGGGAGCTTACCTTGGGCAATATTAGCTCCATTTAGTACAGGACTGACTGGAGTTGACCATTTAGGTAGGGGAGTTTCAGGGACTATGGCAGCATTGACAGCAAAGTGGACTGGCCCTTCAGTCACGTTGACTTCACTTTCACGACTCACTTGTGGGTCCTGATTTCCACTTTTATGATGGGGTTCTACGCTTGTTGCAATCCAGTTGCTACACATGTTGTTAAAGGAGTGAGGGCGAGGGTGTCTCTCATCCTCTCTGCTGTCTCCACAAGAGGAGCCAGGTCTTGACCTGGCTGGTTCTGATGAGGTTTTCATCCTTCTAATTCTCTGTTGCAGCTCAAAGATTCGTCTTTCTTCCTCACGTGCATGTTCATTTTGCTCTTTGATGAACTGAAGCCGTTCTAACTCCTCCTCAGCTACTGATATTTCTGAGCGGGAAGACTTGCAACTGTGTGATGTGCCCACAGATTTATTACTTCTATTGTCAACCATGATGTGGGCTTACCTGACAGTTCGCTGTAATGTCGTTCCCTTCTTCGATGGGTAAAATTCGAATTGTTATATGCAGTATGTTGGTACAGTCTTAATTCAAGGGTATCAGAATAACTTCTGTGTAGTTCCACATTTATTTCCATCACAGCCTCGTCACAAGAAGCATTCGAACTGAAAACAACAAGCCCGTATAAGAAACCAATAACGCACAATAGAAATGAACATGAATTTGAATATAAAACAAAACAAAATAAAGGAGATGCAAAATCTATATAAGAAGAGCATCAGCACATTGCGAAATATGGAAATCAGAATTTCACAAACATTATCCTATTATTGAAAGAAATAAAATCTTCACAAGGCATTCCCATTTAAAGCAAAACATCAGAAAATAAAAGGGGTTGGCTGTGGAACAACTGCCATTGAACATGTCACAAAACACTACCGTTGGGGGGGGGGGGGGCCGCGGCGCTGAACAACAAAGTGTAATAACCTTAAATATACACACTGTTAACACTCACTTTGTATCCCAATAAAGACTGCAAACCAACTTCTTCATAAAATCCACTCCATGGTCGTTGTCACTCAAAATAAAAGGATGGAAAAAGGCATTTGGCCCACCCAGTACAGACAGCAGTTCCCTTGGTTTATCTTTTGGCGGGAAACTGCAAGAGTTGACGCAGCGATATCGCACGCAAAGGAGTATGGGTAGTGGCGCGCGGTTTGAACGATTTTCCTTGGATACTTACCAACTAAATCAGATTTTCTTTCGTTTTAAGAAATCAAATAGTTAAAATTTCGCAGTATTCTACAATGATGATGATGATGATGATGATGATGATGATGATGATGATGATGATAATGATAATAATAATAATAATAATAATAATAATAATAATAATAATAATAATAATAATAATAATAATAATAATAATAGTAATAATGATAATTATGATAATAATAATAATGATAATAATGATAATAATAATAATAATAATAATGATAATGATGATGATAATAATAATGATAATAATAATAGTAATAATAATAATAATAATAATGATAATAATAATGATAATAATAATAATAATAATAATAATAATAATAATAATAATAATAATAATAATAATAATAATAATAATAATAATAATAATTATGATTATAATAATAATAGTAATAATGATAATAATAATAATGATGATAATAATAATAATAATAATAAAACAGTAATGATAGTATCAAAAATAACAACAATAATGATTAAGAAAATAATGATGATAATGATAATAATGATGATGATAATAATAATAATAATAATAATAATAATAATAATAATAATAATAATATTAATAATAATAATAATGACAATAATAATAATAATAATAATAACAATGAAGATCATAGTGTTGTTAGTAATAACGAGGATAATAATGATGATAATATCAATGGTAATAGTTTTAATAATCAAAATAATTGCAGATAAAAGTATTATTATCAATAATGGTAATAATGATAACAATGATGATCATCATGATAGTAATAATAATGATAATAACATTAATAATGATAATGAAAATAACAGTCATAATGATAATGATAATAACATTCATAATGATAATGATGATAATAATGGAAATAATAATAATGATAATAATAATAATAATAATAATAATAATAATAATAATAATAATAATAATAATAATAATAATAATAATAATAATAATAATAATAATAATAATGATAATGATAATAATAAAAATAACAATAATAATGATAACAGGAATAATAATGACAATAATAGTAAGAGGGTCAAGGACTACATCCCGAAGAGCAAAATGGAAGCCTTAGAAAGCCGAAAGGAACAAGAGATCTACTATGAATAGTTAAAATAATTCTTCTGGAAGTGATAAAATGGAAGAAGAAAGTTGTCAGCGGCATGGGTGGATTATCGGAATGCGTACGACAAGATCCCACTCTTGGCTAATGGAATGTCTGGAGGCACAGAAGTTCGAAATCTGCTAAAAGAGACTCAGGAATCACGGGGAGTTGAGATAATGCGCAGAAATGAAATATTAGGAGTAAGAATAAGGAGAAGGGCCTCTCAAGGGATGCGTCATTACCTTTGTTGTCTGCCATACAAGCGTCTTGAGAAAAGCAGCATTTGGGTAGGAGCTTGCATCAGATAAGGCCAAGATGAACCATTTGCTGTATGTGGACGATCTAAAATTGCCAGGGAAAAACAAAGATCTTGAATCATTACTACAGACAGTCAAAACTTTCAGCTGACATAGGAATGGCATCTGTCCCCGAGAAGTGTGCATCACTTATCATCAAGAGAGGAGAGATCGTTCAGTCTGATGGCATTACTTTGCCAGATAACAAAATGATAAGGAATTTGCAAGAAAACGAAAGTTGCAATTGCCAGGTATTCAAGAGCTAGATGATATAAAGAGATCAGAGATGAAAGAAAAAGTCAGCAAAGAGAATAAGCGTAGAGAGAGGAAAGTGCTAGAGACAATATTGAATGGAGATAACATCGTTAAAGCAGCCAATACATGGGCTGTTCCCGAGGTCAGGCACTCTGCTCCCTTTCTAGACTGGAGGAAACAAGAGATTCAAGAACTGGATAAACGCCCTGGAAAGCTAATGGCGATGCACAAAGCACTCCATCCAAAAGGCAATGTAGACCAGCTGTATATTTCACGAGACGAGGGTGGAACGGGACTTTTCAGCGTGGAAAATACGAGAAACGTCAAAAATCGGACTAGAGAGGAACACAAAGGAGAACAAGGGGCGACTCCTGAGTGCAGCTAGAAGATCAGGCTTGGAAGTAAATAGAACAATAAAAGAACAATAAAGATCGAAGATCAAAATAAGGCAAGGAAAGCTGGGAGAAGGGAGTCCTGCATGGCCAATCTATTCGACAAACTGAGGAGATTGCTGGAGAAGAAAGGTGGGAACGGTTACAAAAATCGGGACATTAAGAGGATAACAGAAGCTCTCATCCTCGCAGCCCAAGAGCAGACCCTTTGGACGAACTCATCAAAGCCAAAATCGACAAAACGCAGCAGGACAGAAAATACCGAATGGGCGCTTGGGTTGAAGAAGAAACTGGCGGAGAGCAAAAGAGCTAGGACTTGAGGAAGGCCTTGAGCATTTAGGAGACGCTGTCGCTAATATCAAGGAGACATTACCACTGAATGAAATGAGATACTGTCAATGTGCGATAATTCAATAATAATGATAACAATAATGATGATGATGATAATGATAATAATAGTAATAATGATAATAATAATAATGATAATAACAATAACAACAACAACAACAACAATGATAATAATAATAATAATAATAATGATAATAATAATAGTAATAGTAATAATAGTAATGATAATAATAATAATAATAATAATAATAATAATAATAGCAATAACAATGATAAGGATAATAATGATAATAATGGTAATAATGGTTATTGTAATGATAATGAAAATAATAATAATGATAATAATAATGATAATAACTATAATAGTAATACTAATAATGATGATAATCTTACTAATAATGACAATAATAATAGTATTGATAACAATTACAGCAATAATAATGATGATGATGATAATAATGATAATAATAGTAATGATAATAATAATAATAATAATAATAATAATAATAATAATAATAATAATAATAATAATAATAATAATAATAATAATAATAATGATAATAATGATGATAATAATAATAATAATAATAATAATAATAATAATAATAATAATAATAATAATAATAATAACAATAATAATAATAATAATAATAATTATGGTGATGATAATAATAATTATAATAATTACAAAATAGTAATGATAATAATGATAATGGTGATGATGATGATAATAACAACATTATTAATAATGATAACAGTAGTAGCAGCAATGATGGTAATAACAAATCGATTAACTTACCAAGAGGAAATGAAATAGTAGTCATGTATGTGTGCTGCCTTTGATATAAAACTCAAGTGGTTCAGAATGCGTCTGTCAATCTGCCATGGTTCCTCTTACTAAACACATGTTTTCGTGGCGAACGCGATCGGTATTCAGGGATACCATTACACCAGCATGGAAATGATTAATAATACATTATTGTTTGTATAATGGAATTAAGGAAAGTAGTAAACAAAAACAAAACTGAATGGCTCAGATCAGTTATGCATACAGGAATGACGGTAGCCCATGTAAGCCTATCATTCCTTTATCAAAATTAAGTGAGACACCTGTACCACTGAACAGTACAAATGCACCATCGGTGGTACATGTACCACCGGTGGTGTTTGAGAACCCCTGCTTTATGTATACAAGCGTTGCATGCGACACTATACCGAACCTTTCATTTCGTGATTCAAACGCCGCGCCCTTTGCTTCCCCCGGTCGCCGCCAGGGGAACGTGGAGTGACGTCACTGTAAACAAACGTAAAGAGAAACACGGGAGCAATGACACTGCTCAGCTGTGTGTCTTCTGTCCCGTGTTTGTAAGTTATTTGAGGAATTTAGTTTAATGCATGTTCGATGTGGATTAATGTGTCACTGTACAGCGGGAGAGTGTCATTCAGTGTAATCAGAATAGCCAATGAACACCAAATCGCGGTAAGGAATTTAGCCTAGGAATGTTGACATGAATTGGCTCTTCCTGATACTTCTATCTTCGGTAGACAGGATAAGATTTTTTTCGATGTGAATATAAGCAGCACTTTCTCATTATCCAGATGGAAATCTATCAGGTCTTAGAGGAAACATTTAACTAGATTCAATAACATCTCAAGTTCCAAAACATTAAGTAATCACTTCAGTGGTTTTTGCCATTGGATCCACAAGTGCTACAGATATTAAGAAACAGTTGTCAACGTTATCTTACAGTCAGACTGCATGACACCTGTGCTATTAGGTTCGTTACAGATTGATTGTATTTGATGTCTATAGTCTAGTCCTGGTATGGTGTAATAGAGATTGGTTAATTGATGAATAGAGAGAGAGATAGATAGAAAGAGGTACATTTTTAAGTTACACACACACACACACACACACACACACACACACACACACACACACACACACACACACACACACACACACACACACACACACACACACACACACACACACACACACATACACATACACATACACATACACATACACATACACATACACATACACATACACATACACATACATATATATGTATGTACACACAAATATGTACATCTATATGTACATAAACACACATACATCACAAACACGCACACCCACAAACCCACATGCACACCCACCTGCATTCACACCCACACCCACCTGCACGCACACCCACACCCACACACACCCGCCTGCACACACACCCGCCTGCACACACACCCACACCCACACACACGCAACCC
>NC_091550.1:30492052-30494552 GCF_042767895.1 Penaeus vannamei | reverse complement strand
GAGATTGCCTGTGGCGAAATTTATCGCTCCATAATGAGTGGCACCTGACTGAAGCTTCTCATAACAAACAACTAAGTCGCTGTAGAAGAAAGGATGGGTCAGTCGACTGGAAGCAGGTATCATCAAATTTATTTAGATTTCTTGTTTGTTAAACCATTGTTGTTGAAATCATTTGATAAAGATTGAAAATCAAAGGGTCGTGAATGTTTGTTTTAACACTATGAATTGCTTAAACTTACAGGTATTCATAGAACGCCATCGACTTCACCGTAACTGGATGAGAGCCCATTGCCATGTGAGGACATTTGAAGGTCACACAGAGGGAGTTTCATGTGTCCAGTTTGACGACCACAGAATAGTTTCTGGATCTCATGACAATACAATTAAGGTATCATGTACTCCCTCAGCTGTAACTACCATATCTTCTATTAGTTTCCTAATTATTGACTGTATGTAGATGGTAATTTAAGAGCAGTAACCTATCGGCAGTGACTTCTGAAAGACTTGAAGTTGATATATTTCTAGGATTTCTAGACTTTTACCAAACTGCTTTTGATAATTGTAGGCATCTGTATGGGATTTTTTTGTTGAAATGCAGAAAAGGTTGAAAAATAGTAATCTTTTATTTTAATGTCATTTAAGATTTAAAGAGACCATCCACTGTTTTATGGTCACCTCTGGCTCCATCTTTTTTTTTATCATTAGAAACTTGACTCTTCAAAAGATACTAAGACAAATTAAATAGTTTTGACAGGGATTTAATTCTAAAGATGATACCCCTATCATCTCCCATGTTAACCAAATGCCACAGGGTGGCATGTACAAACATGCCATGGTTGTTGTGGACAAAATAGCAGTTGGCATCGTATCATGACTATTCCCATCCCATCAGTTAATTGGATGTAACTTGTTTTTCTGCAGCATCATTTATAAAAAAATAAAAGCTTGTAGGTGGTTAATGTTGCCCACAAACTACCAAATGAGTAGGGTGCAAACAGGAAGCTGTTGATGCACACCAACAACCCTACAACCCTAGTCAATGACTAAAATTGCTCTCCGACATCAAAATTAAGGGAGAGAACATAGATTTCACATTTATTTAATCAAGTTTGTGAACTATTATCAATTTGTTCCTTAAGGATTTGTATGTAGTCTAAATTAAGATTTTTTAATCTGGAGATATCAAATGAAGGCCTACTATTTGAAAACCATTTGGCAGACTTTTTATTTCTTTCAGTGTTTAACTCCTTTGGCCTTTGATGAAGTACTATTAATTACCCACACAGGGTTATTGGGTCCCAAATTGACCTCACCCCCAAAAATTCTTAATTTTGAAATTTCTTGTTAGAATTTGGAAAATTTAATGAAACATGGATTTTGTAGCCAGTTCAGTTAATATACACTACTACCCAGGCTTTCATTCCATTCTATTACTGAAATAAGAAATATTAGTTGTATGGGATTGTTTTGAATAATGAATAAAAAAATATAAAAATCTTTTTCAAATATAGCGGAATTTAGAGGAATTTAGAGTATTGATTAAAGAAATTAACTATATGGACACTGAGCATCTGGACACTTCCTAGCTAACCAGCCAAATAGAGAGGACCCATACTTTGAGTACTTTCACATTGCAAAGCTTGAACAAACTTTATGGGGATGCTAAAGTTGAGTGAAAAAGCAGAGTGCATGTGCTATATCTGCAATTTTTTTGGCATTTCTTTAGCTATAGTTAAGTCCTTTTGAAGTTATCCAGAATGGCTGATGTCTCTCTGAGTTGAAGATGACCTGTGTTTTGTAAAAAAAAAAAAAAAAGAAAAAAAAAAAAAGAAAAAAGAAAGAAAGAAAGAAAGAAAAAGAAGTAATGTTTATAATGTATAAATTCAATAATAACATGAGTCAAACTAACTTGTAGAATAGGTATTATAATAATTCTACTTATTGGAGAATGTTAACAAGGTATGGCTTATTTTAAAAGTACCTCCTTATAACAAAAATTTAACTGGTTTTGATGTTCATGCTTAGTCTCATGCAGTTTGTGTATCCAAAGTGTTTGGAATCACTGTTTTTTATTTTTTATTTTATTTTATTATTATTATTATTATTATTATTATTTTATTATTATTATTTTTTTTTCATTATTATTATTTTTTTAATCTATTCCATACAAAAAGGTTATAAGTAACAAGCACTGCTTTTTTCTGCCTTGACTGAAGAAACATCTGAAAGAAAATATAAGATATCATAAAATAAACAATAATTGTGATTAGTTAATAATTGAAGAAGTAGACATTTTATAGTTTCAATATCATATGTGATAATCATTCAAAAGACAAACTTATTTTTTCCTAATTTCTTAAAGAATCAAAGTAATTTGGCTCCATTTGTACATTTTTCTTCTTAGAAATGTATAGAGGTAGCTGAAAAGATTTTGTCAGCATATAAGACATTAGATAAAATGATTGACTTTGCCACAAATATTATTAGGTTGGCATGCATA
>NC_091550.1:30487913-30491552 GCF_042767895.1 Penaeus vannamei | reverse complement strand
TTGTGGTTTTAATTTCCTTGTTCCATGTATTTTTTCCAATTATATATTTTTTTGACAAGCCAAGTAAGCCATCAGCTATTATGGTTTACATTTTCAGTCATTATGGCAAATTTAATAAATTATGTTATTGCAAGTACAACAACCTTCGTTATAGCAAATTCAGTAAGATTTGTCATGGTAAGTGCAGTGTCAGTCATTATAGCAAGGGCAATGGCATTTGTCATGATAAATACGATAGTACGTATAGCAAGTGTGGTATAAGCTGTTATGGCAAATTCAGCATCATTTTATGCCAAATACAGTACGAGATGTGGCAAGCGCAGTATCAGTCAACTAAAGCCTCAACTTTTATCACCAATACAGTATTAGCTGATTAATATTGCTATCGGCGACATTACATTGCATGTCTAGCAGAGGCTTCACAAATAATGGAAACAGCTCGAGATTTTGAAGTCTTAGATCTGCAGTTTGATCAAATGTATTGATTACTGAAGAAATGTGATCCTCCTTTGATGTTAATGATTGGACTCAATCGTTTCTACATATTTATTAGCACCTAATATTAGATACATATACAGAGTATATATAGGTCTGGAAACAGTACATCTGTTCACTATTTTATAACATTTATCACAAATAATGTACAAACACTCGCGCGCGCTCGTACGCACACGCACACACATACACATATACATATATTTCATGCATACATTGGCGTATATATAAATATATCTAAGAACAGACAAGTCCAACAGCACCAAAATGTCAGTCACAAGCACCTCAATTACTCTGACTATCAACTCAAGAACTTCGGGTTTTTTGTTCTTGAGTTACAGTATGCACTCTCGTCTGCCTGAAAGCCGAGTCCTATATACTGTGTAACTTAGTTATTTATGCAACAATAGCTGCACTGGCAGTTTTGCATTGAGTGTTATACCATAGTTATCCATAGAACTGGACGTAAATTACGGACTATGAGAAAATTACGGGACAGCCTGTAGTGGCACTTCACTATGCCACACAAGTCCATGAGGCACAGAACATGTTTTGCACAAATGATATGTAAATATCTCAGGCACACAACCGTTGTCACATTGCTATGGTTGCTGCAAGGACAAATACAAAAATATTTTAGCGTTAAATACGTCTCACTTTGAGACAAAAACCGGTGTTCAATAGCACGCAAGTTATGATCACAGATATGAGAGACATATCAGTGTCACTGTCAAATTAAAGACGATAATTTGAATAATCGCGACTCATCTGCGCAGTCATGGTCACTGGATTACACTATGTATTAACTGCGACTTCAAAAGGAAAACGCAGCAACATTTCGTGCTTTTCTGTTGATCTGTTATGGGGTCTTTCATTTCTGAAATCTGTCCAACGGCTTGATTCTACTACTTACATGCTTTCTACTGGTGCCTCCCTTTGATTTGAATATTGTGAACCCCCGTGTGATTATGTTGGCAATGATGCAAATGTGATAAGATAAATATTTACAACGTGATGATATTTTCAGCTGCACATTGTTCCCTTTTTGAGTCCCACGGCAGCGGATTCTCTGAACCGCGTCTGTGTAGGATCCCGATCTCCCGGCTTCGCTCGGCGTCAGGATCCTCTCTCACATGACGTTTATCTCCGGCGTGAGCTCGGCCGCGTCGCCGACCCCCCGCACGTCTATCTCCTCCTCGCTCGCCTCCTCCTCCTCCTCCTCTTCCTCGTCGTCACCTCCTTCGACGAGGCACTCCATCTCGCCCAGGTCTTCGCTCTCAGCTTCGTGTGAGCTCTCCAGCAGCTCTTTTTCGTCGGCCTCCTGCTGCTGCGTCGCCTGTTGCAGCGGAATGTGCGATGGCTGCTGTTGCTGCTGCTGCTGCTGCTGCTGCTGTTCCCGCTTCTTGAGCTCCGCGTGGCGCCACTTCATCCTCCGGTTTTGGAACCAGACCTTGACCTGCAGAAGGAAGGAAGGGGCTTATTCTTCTCAATAATTTCTGGGCCATTAACGGTGTCCGACAGGCAAAGGTGACATTTATGTTTATATGTCTGTATGCTTATATATATATATATATATATATATATATATATATATATATATATATATATATATATATATATATATATATTGTGGGGGGGGGGCGTGCGTGCGTGCGTGCATGCAAGGGCAGGAAGGAGAGCCCGAAGGCAAGGAAGGCAGAGAGCGAGCTCTTACCTGCGCGTCGGTGAGGCCGAGCGTGGCGGCCAGCTGACGGCGGTCGGGCTTGGTGATGTACTTCTGCAGCTGAAACCTTTTCTCGAGACCCTTTCTCTGTAGATTGCTGAAGACCGCCCGCGTCCACGTGCGTTTCCGCCGCCCGTGACTTCCGCCCGTCACGCCCACGCCGAGCACCTCGTGGCGATGAGTTGGCCCGCCCATGCTGCCGCCGTACACTGAAAGGACGAAAGATTTGCATGTTAATTCGTGCCAAAGTGTTATTTAAATCGGGACAGAGCAAATTCAGGCTCGCAGTCATTCATAGGACTTCCTCCCGCGTTGGTCCTGGTGGCGACGCGCTCGAGGATCGCCCAGAGATCAAAGAGCCAGATGCAGTCGACGGTTCACTCGTGTGTCAACAGTTTAAGTGATAATTCCTGGCGGGCGCGATGTGTACGTCACGGCTGCCGCCCGCGCGTTTACAGGCCAACCTCATGTGGCCATAATAGCGGTGATGGATGTAACGCTATAGCCTAATAAAACGGTATAAATGTGCCCTCCCTCGAGAGCCCACCAAACATTCTCTCGGCGCGCGGACTCGGCTCCCGCGAGCGTCCACTTCCCGCGCGTTTTCGCCTGCCAGGCTGCGGACGCCAACGCGGGTGAGCGAAATGCAACGGATTCCTCCCGCTCTGTCCAAACATTCTGAATATGAGGTATACACAAACGCCAATGACTCAAAATGCTGACACTTTCTTGTAAATTGTTTGTTCTCAGCCAATCACAGTTCCCCGCGCTAGCACTAACTTCAGCCATTCCCCGTAAACAGCCGGCGGACGCAACCAACCCGGTGGCGACACGTGCTATCTTAAACCTTATCAGGTGGTGAGATAAGGGTTGTCACGAGTCGCTGTTAGCGCGGGACAACCTTCCTTCCCCTCCTGCGCGCTAATGGCAACTGTGTGTGTACTGATGCGGTCGGAAACGCGTTTAAAAGGGAAACATTCAAAGACGCGAGGGGAAGGCAGAAGGCGGGGGCGGAGGGGGGGGGGGTACATGTTCTGCGATACCTCAATGACCGCCACAACGGCCTCAATTTAGGGGAGGACGGAGGTTTCTGGCGCATCTGGCTAAACACCAGCGCCTCCTCATCGCCCAAACAACGGAAGCGAGTTGCTGCCTCGTGTTGGCCTAGAGTTTGTAAATTATTGAAGAGTTTGCTTATGATTCCGGCCGCGCGGGAGACATCACATCCGGCGAGAGGGAAGCGAGGGCAGGACAGGCGGTCAGTCCACGCGAGCCTTCGGGGCTCCCTGCGTCAGGATGGCTGCGCTCCTGCGGTGGGTGGCATCGCCAGCAGGAGCGTCGCTGTCGCATTCACTATTGGCATTACCCTTATCGATATTGACAAGACTATTATTATTATTATTATTATTATTATTATTATT
>NC_091550.1:30450413-30452913 GCF_042767895.1 Penaeus vannamei | reverse complement strand
AAGGAGAGGCACGCTCTCTGCCGTCTGAGACTTTCCTGCTTTCCGATCCGGGATAATATTTGTATTTCGCCGACCAGCAGGACGGGGTGAGAGATGAATGGGCAGGATGTTCCCTGAAGGAGACCATGTCGAGGAAGAACAGCACAGACCCTCGACGATTCCTGGCCGATCTCTGCTCGCCTCTGGCCCTCGGCTCACCTCCGCGCCAATCCCGCGGTTTCGCCCGAATCTACGTGATAAAGAGGTAATCCAGGTGAGGATTCACTCGCCTTCTTGCCAACCGCTCTCGCTCCAGCACTCCATGATGGCGGATTAGCAGCTATCAGCAGGAAGTACAGCACTTTTCCCTATTGATATAAACAACATTACACAAAATGATTATTATTTTCAACTTTTTCCTTTTGCATGAAGACCCTACCATCTATTCGATATATATGCGTTTCATAGTTAGTGTAGAGTAATAGCTCTCCCTGTTCCATTCTCCAACCTCAAAAGGCATCACTCTGCATGCATCGTCTATCTGTAGGAACCAATCTCTACAGATGTGCGCGGAAGACATTCCGTGACAGTACTTTTCGTGTAAGAATATCTGTGCCTTTCCTGATCTTAGAGTGCGCAGAGTACGGCGCTTGAGAGATTTATGGCATTTTTTTTCTAGCAAATGGACTTACTGTTGCGAAGATTATTCTTTGAAAGGGGCATTTTCAAGATGGGCGCAACAGAGTGATAACTCAATTCAGTGAGATTACACAATAATACTTGGCATGTTCGCTTACTATACGCATTTCTACACACCCTAAAGAAGACCCAAACACACAATGCAGAGTGACGAACCTGTAGAATGAAAAAATACAGTTTGACATTAAGATACACTAATTGATTAAAGAATTGCAAAACTCAGAGGCCACGCAAACTGGAAACTAATAACCACTGCTGCTCAATCTGTCCATCGACACTATCGAACATTTTATGACGTAGCGAGAGCGGCGGCGTAACGTCCTTGAGAAAAGACTAATTAGCGCTTAGACAGATCTAACTGAGCGATCGGTCACACAAAGGAGCGGCGGATTTGCACGTGGGTGAAGCGAGGGTCAGCCTCGAGCGCCGCCTGACCTACCTGACCTGGCTTCGTCCCCTTTCAGCGGTGCTTCAGGGTAAGAAATAAGGGGTGGCGTACATAAAGAAATATAGAGATGGCCATAGTTTTCTCGAGATTAGAATCAGCTTCCACTTCAACTTCAACTATCCATGGCTCGATGCAGCAGTCTAGAGATCTTGGGGCTAAAAACGTGGGAATGAATTCTCGCTTATCATGTCAGAAAGGTCAGCCTAGGTCAACCTGGGCCAGCCGGTGCTCGAAGTTGACCCTCGTTTCGCCTTCGCGTGATCCCGCCGTTGCTTTGACGCGTCGCTCGCTCGCCGGGACCTCCGCGGCCCTGACCCTGCTGCCCGCGAAGAGCCGACCGTTTGGTGGAATATATTTATGTATACACACACACACAATATATATATATAAGTATATATATATATAATATATATATATATATATATATATATATATATATATATATATATATATATATATATATATATATATATATATATAGACATACATGCGTATAAACACGTAAACCGTATATATATGAATAAAAGAATTAGACAATATATATATATATATATATATATATATATATATATATATACATATTTATGTATATACATACTTACATACATATACATATATATATATATATATATATATATATATATATATATATATATATACATATTTATGTATATACATACATACATACATACATACATACATACATACATACATATACATGTATATATATATATATATATATATATATATATATATATATATATATATATATATAGAGAGAGAGAGAGAGAGAGAGAGAGAGAGAGAGAGAGAGAGAGATATACATATATAAAACAAAACAAGTAAACACATTAGAGCATACATACATACATACATACATACATACATATACATGAAACGTATCCATGTTGACAAATGTAGAAAAGGTATGAATGAGACTGGATATCTTCAAAATACAAGAGATGTATTTGACCGGTTTCGATTACCTCTTTATCAGAAAAAAAAAAAAAAAAAAAAAAAAAAAAAAAAAAAGAAAAAAAAAAGATAAATAATCGAAACCGGTCAAATACATCTCTTGTATTGTGAAGATATCCAGTCTCATTCATACCTTTTCTATACATATACATGTATATATATATATATACATATATAAAACAAAACAAGTAAACACATTAGAGCTGGACAAGGCACAAATTAATACAGTTAACAAATAAACAAAATATACATATTACAAAAAGCGAAAAAAAGAAACAAAACAACGAAAAAATAAGGGAAATATATTCAAAAGTAAAACACACCATGAATGGGGAAACAAGCAGTTACGGTTACAAATTACACCGTAAATAGCTGTGTGGCTGTCTGATTGTTATTAAG
>NC_091550.1:30442913-30445413 GCF_042767895.1 Penaeus vannamei | reverse complement strand
AGATTTATGGCATTTTTTTTCTAGCAAATGGACTTACTGTTGCGAAGATTATTCTTTGAAAGGGGCATTTTCAAGATGGGCGCAACAGAGTGATAACTCAATTCAGTGAGATTACACAATAATACTTGGCATGTTCGCTTACTATACGCATTTCTACACACCCTAAAGAAGACCCAAACACACAATGCAGAGTGACGAACCTGTAGAATGAAAAAATGCAGTTTGACATTAAGATACACTAATCAAGATACACTAATTAATTAAAGAATTGCAAAACTCAGAGGCCACACAAACTGGAAACTAATAACCACTGCTGCTCAATCTGTCTATCGACACGATCGAGCATTTTATGACGTAGCGAGAGCGGCGGCGTAACGTCCTTGAGAAAAGACTAATTAGCGCTTAGACAGATCTAACTGAGCGATCGGTCACACAAAGGAGCGGCGGATTTGCACGTGGGTGAAGCGAGGGTCAGCCTCGAGCGCCGCCTGACCTACCTGACCTGGCTTCGTCTCCTTTCAGCGGTGCTTCAGGGTAAGAAATAAGGGGTGGCGTACATAAAGAAATATAGAGATGGCCATAGTTTTCTCGAGATTAGAATCAGCTTCCACTTCAACTTCAACTATCCATGGCTCGATGCAGCAGTCTAAAGATCTTGGGGCTAAAAACGTGGGAATGAATTCTCGCTTATCATGTCAGAAAGGTCAGCCTAGGTCAACCTGGGCCAGCCGGTGCTCGAAGTTGACCCTCGTTTCGCCTTCGCGTGATCCCGCCGTTGCTTTGACGCGTCGCTCGCTCGCCGGGACCTCCGCGGCCCTGACCCTGCTGCCCGCGAAGAGCCGACCGTTTGGTGGAATATATTTATGTACACACACACACACACAATATATATATATATATATATATATATATATATATATATATATATATATATAGACATACATGCGTATAAACATGTAAACCGTATATATATGAATAAAAGAATTAGACAATATATATATATATATATATATATATATATATATATATATATATATATATACATATTTATGTATATACATACTTACATACTTACATACATATACATATATATATATATATATATATATATATATATATATATATATAACAAAACAAGTAAACACATTAGAGCTGGAGAAGGCACAAATTAATATGTATATACATATTTATGTATATACATACATACATACATATACACACACACACACACACACACACACACACACACACATATATATATATATATATATATATATATATATATATATATATATATATATATATATATAACAAAACAAGTAAACACATTAGAGCTGAACAAGGCACAAATTAATAGATAAAAAATAAACAAAATATGCATATTACAAAAAGCGAAAAAAAGAAACAAAACAACGAAAAAATAAGGGAAATATATTCAAAAGTAAAACACACCATGAATGGGGAAACAAGCAGTTACGGTTACAAATTACACCGTAAATGGCTGTGTGGCTGTCTGATTGTTATTAAGCTCTGGTTTCATCTTGTGGATCAGCAGAGACTCTGAGATGAGGAGATCTAGTCTGTTAGGAGATGTAAAAAGAATTTTGAAGTCATTGTGTGTAGGGATGGTCTTCTGCGTGTGAGTGTCGGCGAATAGCAGAGAAGGACGGGCTGGTGAGAGGTAAGCCAGTTCTTATGGATTTCCCCATATGTTCATGAATTCTGTGCTTGAGCCAACGTGACGTTGATCCAATGTAGCTAGTGTTGCAGCTAGGACAAGTAAACATATAAATAATGCTTGAACATAATTCCGAGGAAAAAGACTCTTCTTTAGAAAAGTGTAGATATTGTACTTATTTGTGAAAACTCTATTGAATTTAACCTGTGGAAATGAGTATTTGAGCAACTCACGTAACTGATTTCGAACGGAATAACTGAGCCGTCCGAGATACGGTAATTTAATGTGTTTAGTTTGCTTAGGGACAGAGGTAAGCTTTAGAGGCTGGTAAAACTTATCCATTTGTTTCAAAGTAATTTGACAAAAACTTCATTTCCATATGAAAAGGAGGACAAGTGGTGCAAATGTTATATGCTCTGTTGATTAAGGTATGTATGCTGTTATTTTTGTACTTCTGAGGTGTGTAGTTCAAATAATGCATTCCAAAACCTGTGAACGTAGGTTTTCTGTAAACGGTAGTGTACAGGCGACCGTTTTCTTTAGTGATCAACGTGTCAAGAAAGGAAAGCTGATTTTCTTTTTCAATTTCACAGGTAAACTTAATGTTATGATGTAGGTCATTAAGGTACGATAGAAACAACAGTACATGTGATGGATGTTTGAACAAGAGAAAAGTATCGTCTATGTATATTTTGTAAAACAAGGGTTTAAGTTCACTAGGGCAATTATACAACCAGTTCTTTTCATGATAACACAAAAAAGCATTAGCATAGCCATAGCAACTCCATCGATACATACAAACAGTTGTCAAAAGTAAATACA
>NC_091550.1:30432913-30435413 GCF_042767895.1 Penaeus vannamei | reverse complement strand
ATACTGGCTTACGCCTTCGCGAGAGTAATGTGCACTGTCTGTCAGTGCCTCGACCTTGTGTTTACAGGACGATGTTTTGTATTTTTTGACTGACTGATCGAACACTATGTTTAAACTGATAAGCCAGAAATCAAATTTGGTAGATCATATATTTTATTTGTATTGAAAATGCCATATTATGTATGTCTATTAATATATCAGTTCCATCTCGCCAAGAGCATAATCAAACAGTGCGGGATTTGTAAGCGCATTCTGTTCTGCAATAGTGGCTTGAATGGTACAAATAATTCTGGAAGAAGTGCATAAATTTGAATGTATGACTATGACACTTTGCAAATCTTTTTTAAAAGGGAGTCCCTTTCGAAGGCGCGGACCCTGCCGAGCCATCAGGGGCCGGGCCTCTCGTCTCGGATGTCATATCCAGACCGCAGTTCCGAAGATGTTGAAAGTAGATATCACAATGTCCGCAAGCTGTGCCTTTGATAAAAGAGTCGAGGCCTCCTGTTTGATATCTGTAGGATAACAGTAGGGAAGGGAGGATGAGTCTGAGTTCTTGGGAGTTCTTGCAGAAGCTATGGGATCTAAGCGTAAGATAACTCCAGGAAAGGTTTATGGGCTCAGTGGCAGGCGACGCTGCGTGGTCAGTGCCGCGCTGAAAGCGTGACCCAAGGTCTATATAAGTACTTATATAAACCTTGGCGTGACCCTTGACGAACGGAGCATGTTTACTTCGACGCCAAAGAAGAGGCAGCCATGAAGCGAGTGCAGATCAGACAGAGAGGAGGGCGTCTCCTTGTGAATGGGGAAACCACGGAATTGAGGAAAATATGATAATACAAATGACGAAAGAGGACAACCACTAATCCGGCATCATGGAGCGCTGGGGCGAGAGCGGCTGGCACTCAGGCGGGCGAATCCTCACCTGGGATTATCTCATTAAGGCGGGGATTCGGACGAGGGCGCCAGGGATTGGCACGGGAGTGAGCTGAGGGGCGGCGGGGAGCAGAGGCGGGTCAGGGCGCTGGGCGGCTGTGAACGCCCGTCGCCGCCGCGGATTCGGCTGCGCAGTGGATGTGTGCGTTCGTGGGTGAGTGGATTATGGGTGGATGCAGAGATGGATAGGTGCATAGGTAGATATATAAGTAGATGCACAGATAGAGAACAGATAAATACATAAAAAGATGTGGCTATTAATACATGGGTAAATATACATATTAATACCTAAATGGATATACATAATACAAAGATATATATGTGTGTGTGTGTGTGTGTGTGTATGTATATATACTAATGCATACATAGACACATAGATTGATAGATACATAATTACAATGAGATATAGATATACTGTGAGATACATAGATAATAAAGACATAAATACATAGGTAGGTAGATAGGTAGATGAACAAATAAATCTACAAATAGACACGTACACAAGTAGATAGATAGATAGATGTGTGTGTATGTATATATAAACATATATATATATATATATATATATATATATATATATATATATATATATATATGTATATATATATATTTATTTATTTATATACATATTTATATACATATGTGTGTGTGTGTGGAGGGGGGGGCGTCTGTGTGTGTGTGTTGTGTGTGCGTGTGTGTTGTGTGTGTGTGTGTGTGTGTGTGTGTGTGTGTGTGTGTGTGTGTGCGTGTGTGTGTGTGCTGAGTGTGTGTGTGTGTGTGTGTGTGTGTGTGTGTGTGTGTGTGTGTGTGTGTGTGTGTGTGTGTGTGTGTGTGTGTGTGTGTGTGTCTGTGTGCATGTGTGTCTGTGTGCATGTGTGTCTGTGTGCATGTGTGTGTGTGTGAGTGTGCATGTGTGTGAGTGTGTGTATGTATGTGTGTGCTGAGTGTGTGTATGTGTGTGTGTGTGTGAGTGAGTGTGCATGTGTGTGTGTGTCTGTGTGAGTGTGTGTGCATGTGTGTGTGTGTGTGAGTGCGCGTGCGTGTGTGAGTGTGCATGTGTGTGTGTGTGTATAAACATAATTTAGTCAGACGGACACATAGTAATAACAAAACCCGACAAAAGAAGGGGCATAGTCTCACTAAACAGAACTGATTACTTGGACAAAATTTCCTCTATACTTTCTGACGTCAAAATTCAGTGTTAAATGATCTAGCCACTCACCTCTTAAAACTAAAGGACAAACTAAATAGAATCATAAGACCTTTAAAAACTTTCCTCGATGAAGCCACACAACAGTCTATCCTTGCATCTGGCTCTCGTCCTGGTTTTAGGTTTGGTCTCCCGAATGTGTACAAATCTGGAATTCCTCTCAAACCCATCATTCCATCTATCGGCACTTTCAGTTACAACCTGGGTAAATTCCTTGTACAAATCATTCAGCCTCTAACATTTAATGAATAACAGTATCCAACTCAAATAACTTTGTAAATGAAATCAGTCAACTAAGAGTTGATAACACCACTACTATGGCTAGTTTTGACGTAGTCATTGTTTACAAATGTGCTT
>NC_091550.1:30402913-30405413 GCF_042767895.1 Penaeus vannamei | reverse complement strand
TCAGCTGAGTCTTGACTGCACAAGCGCCCGAACAGGCAAAAGGAGAGAAAGGACAACGACAGGAACACGCCGCCACACTGGATGACGTGGTTCCTATGACAATCCGCCGAGCGAGCTTGGAGGACTCCGAGAGAGCGCGGAGTATGGCGCTCCGAAGGGCGCTGAAAAGCCTCCGTGAGTGAGTTCTTCTTCTCTCACTCCACGATAAGTCGAGGGAAATCAAAACATACTTTAGCGTTTTTAATCTCGTGGCTGGGCGAAATTCAGTGTGATAAGTTACCCCATTACTCCCAACCGTCATCCAGTCACATTATCAGATGCTCTGCGGGAAGAAAACATTAAAAGATAGACCATCGGGAAAAAAGACAAGCGAGATCAAAATACATCTTGTATCAGACCTCCCATACATAACAAGCTCATTAAACTATCAGGAGAACATTCACTTTTTCGCTTTAACTGAATAAGTTTTCTTTTTACACAAACTGCCCGCGCCCTCTTTGCATTCCTACCCCCCCACACACCCCTCCGGCCCGCCAAGTGAGCCGAACGAGTGTGTGCGCTCGTCTGACTGCGTTTGTTTCGCCCGCGGAAAAGTTTGTGAACAAGGACAAAGGAGCGGTGAAGGATAGGGGATGGTGCTGGCCACACTAGCGGGTCAATGAATGATCCAACAGGAGGTAAATAGGTGCTTGTGTGGCTGAGTGTGTGGAGGGTTCTGTGGCGGAGCTGAGCGTGTAAGTGTGTAAGTGAACGGTAATTGGGGAAGAAGGGGAAGAAGGAGGGTCGCGTGGGACTCGCAGAAGCTGGCGATTCCTTGGCTAGGGTGATGAGGACTAAGGTCTATATAAGTACTTATATAGACCTTGATGAGGACAAGGTCTACGTAAGTGCTTATTTAGACCTTGGATGAAGAGTCGTTAAAATCACGAAGGACGGGTGAGGACTGGCCGCGTCTTGTAGGGACGAGCACGACAAAGAACAGGTTATTTGTTTGTTTAAATGAATAGATGTATGTAACCGACGTCAAGGGAGTAATTTTGCCAATCTACTCTCTCACTTGTTCCTTGCCCCCCCCCCTCTCTCTCGTACTCTCTCCCTTGCTCCCTTGTTATTGCTACTCCTCCTCGTTTCTTTCCCTCTCTATTTCTCCCTCCCTCTCTCTCTCGCTCCCTCTCCCTCTTTCTCTCTCTCTCTCTCTCTTCTGTTTCTTCTTCTTCTTCTCTCTCTCTTCTTCTTCTGCTTCTTCTTCTTCTCTCTTCTTCTCTCTCACTCTCTCTCTCCCTCTCTCTCTCTCTCTCTCTCTCTCTCTCTCTCTCTCTCTCTCTCTCTCTCTCTCTCTCTCTCTCTTTCTGTTCGTCATTATGAATAATAATCAGTTGTTTAAATCTATAGTATACTAAAGCACATTCGCATAACACGGATTTTGATCTTCATTGAAAAACAAATTTGCCGAGTCTCAAGTAAGGCAACTGAATATTCAAATTAGTACATATGAAAATTAATATCGACTTGAAAATAAGGGAGACAAATTTGCTGTAAATTATTACTGAAGATGTTCTAGCGTAGTATGCTGCCCTTGAACCTGGTAGGTGCCAAGCTTATTTTTTTAGCCTCTCATACAAAGAGAATATTATATGTGCGAATTCCGAAAGATATCAGCGTGACCATTACAGATAAGTGATAAGCCCGTGTTAGGGACGATCAGCTGGCCCTTAACATTTCTCCTACGAGATGTTATGATGGTCCAATTTGTATTAATGCGCTGCTACTACATGCTTTATTGTGCTGACATGTGCCATAAAACGGGACGACACTTGCTGCATAAGTTCAATAGAGGCGCCAGCATGACAGAGACGTCTCAGTTTTCTTTTTTGGGTTGCTAGACACGAAACGCCTATGGGTGGCGTGCCCCTGACAACCGCTCGGCGTGCCTCAGGTGGAAAGCCTCTGCTCTATAATACTTAAGTGATTAGCGGCCAGCATGATCAGTGTTGAAAGCAGAAAGGGTGTGGATGAGAATGGATAATTTCACAGAGAATCAGATGCAGTTGACACGTTTCGATGGTATCTTGAAGATATAATCGAAGCACGTCAAATGCATCTCTGGGTATGAGAAGCTCTTCGTCCCCATTCCAACGCTTTCTACATGTCAAAATGAACTATAAATAGGCTGCTCAAAATCTACGTGACAAGCAGATTTATCAACACAGGGCAAACATCCTGTAAGCTAAAGGCGGGAAGGTTTGGGAATGAAATTTGGGAAGACGAGCCTTTCCTTTGGCGATCGACTGATTTGCGTGAAGTGCATGATGGGAAAAGTGATATTCAAAGCAAATTCTGCGGCTCGACCTCATCCCAGAGCGATCTTCAGGCGAAGGCGATGTCAGGGTGAGAGGCCGCAGCCCCTGCCGACGACAGCGCAGGGAAGGGAAGGGAAACCACCTCTTGGCCCCGCTAGCCCTGGCGCTGACGGAGGCGGTCTCCTTCGCTGGAAAAGGAC
>NC_091550.1:30370413-30372913 GCF_042767895.1 Penaeus vannamei | reverse complement strand
TCAGCATTAGATGATTGTTACGTTCATTGTTAGGCTTGTTTGCGGTTATTGTTTCCCGTATCTTGTTAGCAAGTAACCGTTGAAAGCTGTTGCAAAAAACATCGATTTCGTCTGGTATTAGCAATCAGTCCACGCTGTCACTTCCGTCCAAAAATATGGTCGGTTGTAGTACCTGTGGATCTAGTCTTTACAGCTGCAGGTCAAAAAAGAAAAAAAGAAAAGAAAAAAAAGTTATCAGAGCAAAGTTTGCTACAAGTGCAGGTCTGCAAAGAGCCCTTCCCCCCGAGCGTGGTTTTAACGAAGAGTCATTCCACAACAGCCCACTCTGCTACAGGTCCTGCAGCACACCAGTTAATGTTCCCTCGTTAAGCGCCTCTAGGAAGCAGACTCGAAATTTTGAAAATAGAAATTAAAGAGAAGTGAACGTCATGTCTGTCAAAGCAACATAGGCATATAAGTGAATAAGCCAGTGTCAGCAACATGTCTTTGTCGTAAGCGTCAAGTGTTTAATACTAAAGAAGTCTCCTAGTGTGGCACCGCCGCATCGTTGCAAAGTATCAGGTCTTGATCAACAAGCCTGAGGTGGAAACCAAATGGCCATCCCAGTGCATGGCTCGAATGCGGACATGTGGCCTTCCGCAAGCATCACTGGTGCCAGCGGAGGGGGATGAAACGGTGCCACACTGGGTGACGGGCCAGAACTTACTGCTGGCCCGTCCATCCTGAGTTTAGTGTTGGACCGTCTCCGTGCAAGCTTCGAAAGAGGGGGGGGGGGAGAAGGGGAGAGGTGGACGCCAGGGTGAGTATCAAACTATCAAAATTTCTTTTCCCTCTGCACTTTTCTTGTGAGGAGTCAATCTACCTGATTGTTATTCTACCTTCTAAAGGGGGGGGGGGGGAGGGAGAGCTAACCTTGCATGCCTAAGCTTACCTTCGTTGCTTGGAGACTTTTTCTTCTTTCTATTTAAATATATATTTTATTGCTTGTTGATTCATTGCTACTCACTTTACTTTATCCTTTTTTTTTGTAAGATTTTTACATTCCTGTTATGGGCCCGCCAGCGGGAACAAATATATAATATTCAAACTTAACAATAACAAATAAATAAATAAGATGGAGCGACAAGACAAAACGAACAGAGGGGGCGAGAGCTGTTCGTGCCCCGTCGGCGCTCCCTGTCTGTCTGTCTGTCTGTCTGTGTCCCATGTCAGGTACGGCGACCAGGACGGTGTCTGCCAGCCAGACCATTTCGGTCAGTTGCCTCACACTCCCTCCATTTCCTTTCTCTTTCATCCCTTTGGTTCTGATCCGCTAAGAAGACAAGGGAAAGGGAGCGGAAGGAAAGGGAAGCACCAGTGCAAATGCAGCATCATGAACACTCAAGGCTTGTTGGTCCTAAAATTCTTCCGTTTTAGTGTCTTGGCTTTTCGAGGATCCCTCAGTGCTTGCCCCTGAGCTGCTTAAGGGAGCCTTCGGCTCCGTGAGTCGAGCGCCTCTCGCCGACCTGTGACTGTAGTCTGTTTTTATTTCGACCTCAGAAAGTGACATTTCGACACATCAAATGGTTTGCACTTGATCGGCGTCGGCACACGGCGTTGGGAATTTAGACGATCCTGGTTCGATCTCTCGACAAACTCGTCCTTTCTCGTCTCATGTCGGGTCCGTCCAGTTCCCTGCGTCGTGTCAACAAAGTATGTCAGTCACACGTCGGGTCTCCTACCTGTCCCCCTCCAGCCAAACCTCAAGGGCTATAGGTGACCCAGCATTGTCTAGAAATGAGGGCACCGACTGGGCCGAGTCTCGGATGGAGGTGCGCCCTCTGAGCGCGTCGCGACATGTCTGAAGGATTTTCAAATAGTCAAGGACAGTTTGGCAATTAGTATGAACTTTTCGCAACAACAGTCCGAACTTGAAAAATACTGCATACGATAGGTCTGTCTCTCAGAATCGTCTGGTCTATTTTTTCCATGAAGAAAACAAGAAAATACAGAATAAAAGAAAATGGTGAAGCTGTCATCGTCTTCCCCAAAAGTCTTCGTCAGACCAAGTCAATGCCTCTTATATTGGGAGCTTTGAGCCCCACTGATTTTTAAAGTGCCGGAGTAACGGCATCTCACATAAATATTTAACTAACTGTTCCACCCACGGCACGCGGCTGCCGGCCATTTCACTCCCGTGCCCTGTCCCGCCGCCGCTCCCTCGCCCGGGCCAGCGTCGAGCACGAGGAAGGACGGTGAAATGGCCGCGGGCGCAAGAAGACGAAGGGGAGAGAGTCGGTCGGGAAGGAGGAGGGGGGGGATGGGACAGAAACAGGAGGGGGTGGAAGGCTTAGACGTCATTGCAGTCGCTGAAGATCTCCCTGCAGTTCTCTCCGACGCGGCCGCGGCGTCCGGCGTCGTTGTAGATCTCGAAGGGCGTGTAGGTGGTGCGCTCCAGCAGGTAGCTCATTCCATATCTGCGGGAGGAGTGCGTGAGAGCTTGGCAAAAGCACAAGAAATA
>NC_091550.1:30360413-30362913 GCF_042767895.1 Penaeus vannamei | reverse complement strand
CCGCTTCAGTGTTGTTATCAGGCGCTCCCAGTGGTAGAAAAGAGAAAAGAGAGAGAGAGAGAGAGAGAGAACAAAAAACGTAGACTTTCTCTAGCTCTTCCTGGATTCCAAGCTGTGTCCCCAGCCTCTCTTGCAGGTCGCTTTCCCTTTAAAGGTCAGAGGAACGTTCTTGGGAGGTGAGTCCCCCTCCCCCTCCCCCATCCCGCGCCCTTCCCTCCTCCCTTTCCTTTCCATCTTCCGCACTCTTCCCCGTTCCTCCTCCCTCCCCTCCTCCTCTCTTCCCTCCCTCCACCCCTCTCCCCCACTCCCCATCTTCCCCTTTATCACTCCTTTTCTCCCCTCTTCTCTCTATCCACCTCTCTTCCCCTTTCATTCTAATCCTCCATTATCCACACGAAAAGTAATATAAATAGACATACTTTTATAAGCAAATAAACAGCATTACTAGCCGTAAGTGATCTATGAACGAAATGCTCTTCTAATAATATGCTCCTAAAAAATATCTACTGTCAGTGAGAAAGAATGATATGTAGAAAGACAGACAGATAGATAAATAGATAGATAGATAGATAGACGCGTTAACAGACGGACAGACAGGCAGACAGACAGACAGAAAGACGGACAGACAGGCAGACAGACAGAAAGACGGACAGACAGGCAGACAGAGAAAAAGACGGACAGACAGGCAAACAGACAGAAAGACGGACAGACAGAGGGAAGTAGTTGCAGAAGTGAAAAATCAAGCGAGCTTCTTCTGTTCGCGCGACCTCAAGCCAGCGCCGCCGCCCTCGCCCCCCCCCTCCCCGCCCCCATTGCCCGGCGGGCGTTCTGTTGCAGCGCTCCCTCGACCCGCCCTGCACGCCCACCCGTCATGGCGGCGCATCAGCACCCACGTGACATCCCGGCCCGCCTCCGCAGCCGTAGGCCGTCACGGAATCGGCGCCGCGTCACGGGCGTCGGGTCGCCCGCGGGCTGACGCCTTTATGCAAGAGCTCTTGCGGGAAAAGCGCTTGCGCTCACGCACCAACGGGTTTACGCTTACGCTTCCATTGCGTCAGGTGATGCAACGGATTCATTGCTGTAAGTGATATAATGTCATGTGAAATCAATGTGTACAGCCACCCATCTATCAACCTATCTATATACGTACATACACGCATATATATATATATATATATATATATATATATATATATATATATATATATATATATATATATATGTATATATATATATTATATATTATATATATATAATATATATACATACATATATACATACATATATACATACATATATACATACATACATACATATATATATATATATATATATATATATATATATATATATATATATATATATATATATGTATATATATGCATATATGTATATATATATATATATATATATATATATATATATACATATATATGTATATATTTATATGATATATACAATATATATATATAAATATATATATATATATATATATATATATATATGTATATATATATATATATATATATATATATATATATATATATATATATATATATATATACATATGTCTTTATAGATATGTGTGTGCGTATCCGAGGAGGCCGTAGAAGCACATCCATCTGATTGCGAAGGAAGAAGGACAGGCAGCCCGGGCGGGGAGTCCTCGGCGCCGTCGGCCGGGCCTCCGCCGCAGCGCCGGGTCGCGGCCTCTGGCGGGGCGGATGCCATAGCCAGGGAGGGGGGGGGGGGGAGGCGATTCCTTTCGTCGCTCATGTCACTTGACAGAAGGGAAAGGGCGCACTATGTTGCGCAAGGGAGGAAACCGACAATATGATGAAAAGGGGATTACAGTGCAAGAGAATGGCAGATGAGCTGTCACTATGATTAATAAGCACTTAGATATATGAATAAAAACGATGAAGTTATCCTCCCCCGTCTATCCAATGGCAACGGGAACACTCGCCTGCCAGAAATAGTGGAAGTGTACCCGAGTAAGTGTGTGTGTGTGTGTGTGCGTAGGTCGAGTATGTTTGTGTCAAGAGAGACAAAAGTTACAGGAAGCGTTTCTCTCTTTAGTCATTTAGTCATTATGCAAGACACGAATCCCGGCAGCTTTCTCCGCCACGCCCTCCGCGTCCCTCGGCAGCGAACTCGCTGCATCTCTCTTCCGTCTCGTTATGCTGCTGACGAGCCCACTGGGGCGGTGTTTCTCTTGGAGGTGTCGACCGACCGCCGCCGCATCTTTCCGAAACTGCATTTTCTCTATTTCTCCGATTTTTATTGTTCTTTGCTGTGTCTGGAAATTAGCCTACCTTTTTATTCTAGAAGCGACAGCATCAATACTGTTAGAATTCATTAAGGTAACGGCACTGCAATCATATTCGTAAAGCGAAGTGAATAATTATGAGGCCGAGACATCTGGTGTGCGTCACAGCAACAACAACACCGGCAGCATATGTCGGCGTGTCCGTCGTCGAGAGAGACGTTCTTTGACCTT
>NC_091550.1:30347913-30350413 GCF_042767895.1 Penaeus vannamei | reverse complement strand
CATGCACGCTGTCATCTTGGCAGATCGACATTTTTCCAAAGACTGGAACCTCGCCTCGTCACAGCATCCCTTCATCGTCTGTGCCTCTTGGTGGCTGCTGTTAAGTCATGGTGTTAAGGCGCTCAGTATCGCGGCCAGTCATGCTTCAGCTTTTCCGCGCCTGTTAACAGTATCTTTATGGAATCTACGGCCACCGGCGGTCCCGGTCGCGCTCCGGCGGGGGCGCTGCGGAGGAAGCCTGCGCAAGGGGGCGAGGTGTGCGAAGGGCAGGATAAGAAAGGGCTTTCCCATTCGGCAAGACCTGCAAGAACACTGCCAGTCTTGCCCTTCGCGGCGCGGGTCCTTCTCGAGTCGGCCGGCTTCCCTGGGCGGTCTGACATGCCAGCAGATGCGCTTAGTACTCACGTCATGCTGTCATGAAGAGGCCCATGACGGACCGCATGCAAGGAATCATGAGGTTTGGCATTGCCTCTGATGAAAGCGTTTCAGCCCTCTGATGAGTACATATGAATATACGTATGTGTGTGCACACGAATAAACATTACCATAAGCCAAGATTAACCTGAAAGTCGACCCAGTGCATTTTCTCTCAGCCCAATCTCTCCCTCTCTCTTACGGAGCTATATTTCTTATGCTAAACATCTACACATACTGCCTCCTTCTCTCTATTGTTTCCGAAGAAATTAAGCGGCTGTGTGAACAGGCAAGTGCAAAGAATCTCTCAAAGCCTATATACAATATGGAATACACGCACCACGTAACTTATCATTCATTCAACTCCCCAAGCGAGCAACTCCTCGTTTTGCCTTAACAACTTCACGCCACATCCATGCGTGACTCCCGGAACGTTCCCGCGTGAGCCCGAGAGCCTCGCCGGCCTCCCCGGCGCCGTTTCCCCCAAATCACCCTCAGCAATATCGGGTTAGCAACCTTTTGTCCGGTTCCTGAAAAAGCATGATAGGAAATGGCTTAAATACAAAAGCCGAATGACAGGAAGTGAGATATCAGGCCAAGCACTCGCCTCCCCCCTTCCCACCCCCTCCTCCCCCCTCCAACAACCAGCTACAGGTCGACAGTTATCCCTATTTAGAGCAGAGTTTCCTAACGTCGCCCTTCTGCATTAGTATCCAAGAGTCGACATTCCCACGACGCTGTCATTAGCATACCAAACTTCCTCCCTCGCTGTAGCAGAAGAGCTTACCCAAATATCGCCCTTTTGTCAACAACACATAAAGTCGACTTAGCCTTTTCGTCCAAAACTGTCTGCTCTTGACCTTCACAAGTTCCGTTCCTTCACATTCTGACTCTGTTTTCGTGTCTCTTTTTCATCCCTGTTCTGTCGGGCGATTCCAATCGTGTTTACTCATTAACTAAATGACAAACAGTACTTGGCAAGTCACGCATCGAGATTGCAAAGACAGAAATTGGCAGTGTGAATTAAATCGCCAATAACAACAATGATATTGATAAATCCAATTAAAGTAACAATTTAAGTAAAAAAAATGAATAGTAATTATATTGGTAACAAGATTAACAATTATCATTATCGTCTTGATTTTAATGACAATTTTGAGTGCAAACAGTAATAATAATAATGATAATGATATTGAAAAGGATAATGATCAATTATCATTATATCAATGATTATGATAATGAAAAGTTGATAGCAGTCAAAGGAAGAACGATGATAGTAAAGATAATGATGATGATAATGATGACAGCAATAATAATAAAAATTATGAAAATAACGAAACTAATAAAATAACAATGATACCTGTGATAATGAAAAAAAGCTATAATTGTTATAATCATGACAAAGATAAAAAGTTTAATAAGGATAATGATGATGATGATGGTAATATGGATAATCATAATGAAGATGATGATGATGGCAATAATGAATATAATAATGATAATAATAACTATAACAATGTGATAATAATAGCAATAATGATAATGATAAGGGTAATAATAATAATGATAACAGTATGATAATAGTGATGATAATGATAATGATAATGGCAATGATAATATAAATGATAATGATGATAACAACAATAACATTGATAATAGGAATAGAATCAGTGATGATGATAGTGATAATAATAATAGTAGTAGTGTAAAATGATAATGATAAAATAATAATAACGACGATGAGAATGATAATGATTATGATAATATAAAGACAACAAAATGAATATATTGATGATAATGATAATAACAAAAAAGTTAATAGCAATCAGGCTAATGATGATATTAATATTGATAATGACAATGATGATCATAAGAACAAAAATATTGATAACGATAACGATGATGATAGTTGTAATAGTATCCTTATCAATGATAATGATAAGGAAAATAATAATGTTTTTTATCATTATTATTATTATTGTTGTTGTTCTTGCTGTTGTTATCATTTCTACGACAACAATGATTATAATTATAATGATAATACAAATAGTAATCATAACAGGAATGATAACAATAGCAAGAACAG
>NC_091550.1:30315413-30317913 GCF_042767895.1 Penaeus vannamei | reverse complement strand
TGTATCATCAAAATCCTCTGATTCAGTGGTAAATGTCGTTGTAACATTTGTTCTAGATGTCGTATCGTCGGTTTCAATGGAAAATGAGTCTCGATCACGCCCTCTGTCAGAAGGGTCGTATCTGTACATTATAGGTGGACGGAGAGGCAGCCCCGGATCCTTCGCACCCACGCTGGAAGGGGCGGAGAGGCGATCAAGCTGTTCGCTCCGAGAGGCGTCCTTGTGCGGAACAGGGAAAGGGTGAATGTTTGATGGATCTCCGTTCCCAATCAATCCTGCGGCCTGATTCTGGTTTGAGTTCTGGACCTTATCACTAAAAGAGGGAAACTGCGGGAACACAGAGCCGACCTGGTGACGTGTCTCGTTATGATGGAGCAGGAGAGAAAGAGGAGGGCGCTGAGCCAGGTGTCCAGTAGGCGTGAGTGGCGAAGACGCGAAGGCTGCCATATCCTGGGCGTCTGACTCCTGTGGGCGAGGGCGACCTCGGTAGCTGCCATGTCCTCCCTCCATGACAGAAGGAAGAGGAAGATTGTATTTCCCTTGCTGGAGGTCTTGGCGATCAGGCCGCTGCTGGAGGTCGCCTCGAATGGTGACAGAATCTACGGCAGACGAGGGGCGGTGAGCGGCGATGGGGGGCTGAGGGCCCTTCGAGGCCAGCCTGTCGTCGACGGAAGAAGAGGGAAGCCGAGTGAGGCCAGCCCAAGGCATGTGGCTCTGCTGCTCAGGGAGTCTCTTGTTGTGGGTTGAATCGGATGCAGAGAGGTCGCCGGGCGCCCGAAGAAGGTTCTTCAGAAGCGCCCGTTGGGCTCCTGTGAGACCAGAAGTGGGGGTCCTCCTGTCGCCGGTCAAACCCAGCCTGTTGACGCCCCCCAGAGGCCCCATAGGGTGGCTGAGGCCAAAGGACAGGGCACTTCCGGTGGGCCCCAAGGACGGGAGACTCTGGAGGAAGTCCTCGCCATGGTGAATGCTGGAGGCCATTTTAAGGAGGTCAAGGAGGTTCGAGGAAGAGGCGGAGGCCCCGTCATCGTCAGCAGCAGCAGCCAGGCCTTGCCTGTGGAAAAAGAAGGCAATTAGGTCCTCTGAAATTGCACGATGAATTTGATACCTGCGTTGCATCATGCAAGAAAAATGCTGTTACTATTTGAACTCTTTGTCTACGATCGAGATCATTTCCGAGTATCATAGTCCGCCTCCTGGCTTTCGCTTTGGTTTGGTCGTTACAGTGACATGCAGATCAGCATTTCACAACGCTGGTCTGCTTTACAGACAGATGCTGGACTCAAGAGTTTGTTTTTATCTTTATACGTTATATTCTTCTAGTCTGATTTATTTATCTATTATTTTCATTGGACACCTCAGCATCATTATAAAGTTAATGATAATTGAACGATATTTTTGAATTCTAATGCAGTGATATTCAATTCCATTATTCAACCATGAGTATAAATACAGATTCTCATTCTCCCCTCCTTCTTATTACTGTTATCTTAATTTTCCTTCTCGCTTTCGCGCAGAGCAAACCTTCCACCTCAGCGCATTCTCTTCGCTCCTTCCTTGCGCCCTCTGAGCGCAGCAGAGCGGGAGCGAGAGAGCGCAAGCGCGCGCGCGCTGCCGCAGCGAGGATCGTTCGTCATCTAACGAAGATACAATCATTGGATGGTCATTATCGAGAGCATGTTGATAATAAGTCGGGGATATTTGACTCAGTTCATGTTTGAACTTCGCTGCAATTTACGGCCGTCAAATGCATGTTGTTGCATGTCAGGCGCGTACAATCAGTATCGCACACAGAGGAATGCTCGCCTCTGTTTACAAAACATTGGGCGGGATCCTTCATAAATTACCACCATCAAAGAGCGCAATAAATCCCGCAGGCCGTGGGTGCCCGGCCAGCTGTTGGGCGCTCGGGGCAGCGGCTCGGTTACACCTCAGAACAAGGCGCGCCTGTTAACTCCCAATAGTCCGCGAGTGCTTTATTTTATTAGCCAAGAGCCTGTGCTTCATTCCGGCGGCTCTCGTTAGCTGGGGGAGTGATAATATGTGGTTGAGTCAGACCTCGCCATGGCGGACGGCCGCGGAATCGCGAGCTGTGGCAGGCTCCGGGGGCGCGGGGAGCGTCGCCCCGGCCAAGGCCGGTCCCGCGAACCTCGGGCGCCCGGCAGACGGAAGGGCGCGCTCTCGGTTCGCCTCCTCCCGGGCGCAGGTGGCGTCGCTGGCGGGGTTGCCGGGGCGCGGGGTAACGAGGCAAGAGATAAGATATTGCTATTTCGGTTAAGGAGATCCGAGAGAGCTCTGTTTAGGACCTTTTTGTCAAAAGTTATGACCAATTTCCACTTCTTATCGTCAAATAGCCCACCACACAGCTGTCTTCTGCTATAGGCATTTCACCCTACCCATTCGTTTCCGAAAGTGCAGGTCGCAACATCGCTGCCTTTGCTCGTCCGGCCGATCCCGCGAATGCCCTCGGCCTGCCCTCGGCCTGCCCTCGGCCTGCCTGGCC
>NC_091550.1:30300413-30302913 GCF_042767895.1 Penaeus vannamei | reverse complement strand
TCTCTCTCTCCCACTCTCTCTACTCTCGCTCTCTCTCTCTCTCTCTCTCTCTCTCTTTCTCTCCCTCTCTCTCTCTCTCTTTATGTGTGTGTGTGTGTGTGTGTGTGTGTGTGTGTGTGTGTGTGTGTGTGTGTGTGTGTGTGTGTGCGCACAAACACATATACACACATGCATGTATAGACATGCCTACAGAAATAAGCAAAACTGAAGTCCATATACCATGTATGTATGTATGCATAGATCTGTCTAGCTTTCTCTTTTCGTTTCAATATTCAGTCTCTCTCAAAAACGTAAGCGACAGAACGGCATCTATTCTCGTTCTGGTCATGAAACTCTTTCCACAAAAAAATCTACGGACTTTCAATTGATGGTTTAACATTGCGTGGCAAGGTCATTCTTGGTCTTCCTTATTTTTACTTTTATTTTGATTAAAAATCATATTTTTTTGTTTTTCTTCATATTACTGTAATTATTATTATTTCTAATATTGTTGTTGCTCTTATAGGGGTTTATTGTTACCATTATGGTAAAAATTGAGAAATTTATATCTTTTATTATTATCATTATAATAAATTATATCATTGTCGTTCTAGTTATTATCTTTAAATCATCATCATTATCGTCATCATCTCCATCATCATTATTGTTATTCCTATCATTTTTGTTCTTATTTATATCATTATCACTATTAGCGGGACCCGTGGGAATGCCGCGGAACGAAGAAAATAAGTACTCCTCCCTCCCTCTTTTATTCTTCTCCTGCCTCTTGTCTCCCTTCTTCCCTCTCCCTTTCCCTCTGCCTTCCCCTTCTCCGCTCCGCCACCCCCTCTCACTCCCAAATCTTCCCTAAATTCACTCCTCCCTCCCACCTTCAGCCCTCCATCTTTCCCTCCCAATTCCCTCCTTCTCCTATCCCCTTTCCTCCGTCTCCAATCCCCCTCTTCTCCCTGAGCCATCCCTCCGCTCTCTCTCTCTCTCTCTCTCTCCGCTTCCTTTCCCCCTTGCCCAGCTCCCTTTTCTCTTCAAGTCTCCTTAGCTATCAGTTCTCTCTCTGCCTCTTCTTCCTTCCCTTCCCTGCCCCCCCCCCCTCCTGCTTCCGTCTTAACTTCTCCCCTTGGATGGTCGTGTAAACAACAAACAAGTAGAAGGTATGAATGAAAATGAATATCTTCACAATACAAAGGACGTATCTGGCCGGTTTCGAATATATCTTTGTCACAAATATATTCAAAACCGGTCAGATACATCCAGTGTATTTCTACATTTGTCAACATGATAACGGTTCAAATATGCAGAATCTGACCTTAAAGCAGAGTACTTGCCTCCAAGAAGAAGAGCGTTAATACCATAATATGTGTGAGAGAGCGAGAGAGAGAGAGAGAGAGAGAGAGAGAGAGAGAGAGAGAGAGAGAGAGAGAGAGAGAGAGGAGAGGAGAGGAGAGAGAGAGAGAGAGAGAGAGAGAGAGAGAGGAGAGGAGAGAGAGAAGAGGAGAGAGAGAGAGAAGAGTGAGTGAGGGAGCGAGGGAGGGAGTGAGGGAGGGAGAGAGAGAGAGAGAGAGAGAGAGAGAGAGAGAGAGAGAGAGAGAGAGAGAGAGAGGAAATGGTAGAGGAGCAGGAGGCAGAGAGAGAGAGAGAGAGAGAGAGAGAGAGAGAGAGAGAGAGAAAGAGAGTGAGTGAGAGAGAGAGAGAGAGGAGCGAGGGAGAGAGAGAGAGAGAAGAAAAGAAATGATGAGAGAGAGAGAGAGAGAGAGAGAAACGAGAGAGAGAGAGAGAGAGAGGGAGGGAGGGAGGGAGGGAGGGAGGGAGGGAGGGAGGGAGGGAGGGAGGGAGGGAGGGAGGGAGGGAGGGAGGGAGGGAGGGAGAGAGAGAGTCATTGTTTAATATCTGTTATCAATCATCATCTAATTTTTCACCAAGATGGATTGACAGACATAAAATGTAACTGGAACCGACATTATTAACATTATCACTATTATCATTACTATCATTAGTAATAGTAGTATCATGATCATTGTCACTAATTCTATCCATTATTGTTATCGAAGATCATTATCATTAGTAGTACTATTCTTATCATTATTATTGTTGTTATCATCATTGTTGTTGTTGTTATCATAATCATCATTATTATAATCGTCACCATTATCATTATTATTATTGCTATTGTTATGACATCAAAGGTGCTTTCATTATTACTATTATTATCATTATCATTATTATTATTACCATTATTATTATCATCGTTATCATTATCATTATTATTATTATCATCATCATTAATATTGTTATCATCATTATTATTATCATTATTGTTGTTGTTGTTACTATTATCATTAAAATACATTATTATTATTCTCATTATTTGTATCACCATTATCATTAGTATTTTCATTATCATTACTATCATTACTATTATCATTATGATTATCATAGTTATTATTATGATCATGGTTATTGTTATTATCAATATTATTATCATCATTATCATTATCATTATTAT
>NC_091550.1:30230413-30232913 GCF_042767895.1 Penaeus vannamei | reverse complement strand
TTATTATTATTATTATTATTATTATTATTATTATTATTATTATTATTATTATTAGCATCATCATTATTATTATTTTTATTATTATTATGATGATGATGATGATGATTTTGTTCTTATTATTATAATTATCATTATTATTATTGTTGGTATTCTTACTCTTGTTGTTGGTGTTATAATGATAATAATAATTATCATCATCATCATCATCATCATCATCATCATCAGTATTGTTACTATTATAATTATGATTATCATCATTATTATGACCATCATTATCATTATCATTATCATTTTTATCATTTTGTTATTATTATTGTTTTCATTATTATTATGATTATTATTGTTATTATTATTATTATTATTATTATTATTATTGTGCTCATTATTATCATTATTATTGTAATTAATGAAATTATTAATTATAATTATTATCATTATCATTATCATTACTATTATTAATCATTATGATAATTATTGTTATCATTATCATCATTAGTATTGCAGTTATTATCATTATTATTAGTGTTAATGTTTTTATTACATCATTATTATTGTTATTATTACTATCTTCATCATTGTTATCACTGTTTTATATCATCACTTATTATATCATCATTGTTATGATCATAACCATTATCATATTCTTCATTATTTTTATTATTGTTGTTAATAACAATAATATTAATTAGTATTAGTAGTGGTAGTAGTAGAAGTAGTAGAAGTAGTAGTAGTAGTAAGAGTAGTATAAAAGTTATTATTTTTCATTATTATTGTTATTATTGTTGTTGCTATTGCTGTTCTTCCTATTGTTCTTATTTTTATCATCATTATCATTGCTACTATTGATATCCCAAACTATGTTGCATTATTATTATTATTGCCATTACCATCATTATTGAATTTATTTCTATCATAATCATCATTAATGTTGTTGTTAGGAGTCGTACTGCCATCTTTACCTTTTCTCGTTATAATGCCTAGCCTCGTCAGTGCAATCCCTGTCGCCTCATTCAGTGCCACTGTCACCAGCATTCCCGCTCGCCGTGCCATGCTTCTTCGTGCCGCTCGTTATAGACCTTGCGCGTTAATGCCTCGGCCGCGTGTTCCTCCTGCGCCCGGAGAGCCGCCCCCGAGCGTCTGGGCGGCTGGGGAGGCCCTTGCACCGGCGTCGTCGCCACGAACCGCAGCGCCGACGGATACCGTTAGGTCGACCCCCTCCCCCACCCCACCCACCCCGGCTCGCATCTGCCGTAATGTTTACGTTTATTCACCCAGCGCGCACGCGGGCCTGCTCCCGCTATTTCAGTTCCCTTTGTTCGTTATGTTTATAATACTTTAATAGGTGAGTTATTTAACGTTATTTAATCGTCAATAGACTGGGGAATTAATGATCATTAATTACTGTATGTCACTGCTACCACCCAATAAGTTTTTTTGATCAGTCGTTTGTGTTAATAAATGCCTGTTACATGACTTCCGGTGCAACATCAAAATGCAGACAATAGAATCGCTGACGGCACAATACGAGTCCCGAATGCCTCTTGGTTAGTTTAATCTTCCGAAGACAAGGATCCGGCGAGGGCAACGCGACGGCGGGAGCCGAGAGCGGCGTTCCCCAAGGCCCTGTTTGTGGCCCCATTCTTTTCCTCCCGTGGGCGCGGGACCTTCCTTGAGCTCCAGACAGCGTGGCAGTGTGTTGAACAAACTAGTAATCTAGAAGAGTGGATGAAAGATCAGATTTTTAAGAATCAAAGGAAATATTAACTGCCATGAACAGACTGGAAATCTTCACGGATTATAGAGACCGTCATTCTGCAGCGCCAATTTTAGCGTTCGGAGCAAGAAAGTGTTGGAGACCAAGGAGTGAATGCTAGACTGAGATCGCTGATTGCCAGTGATTCTGTAACTTCATGGTTAATTCAGATATTGTTACCTTTCTCATTATCTTTACCATTGCTATTCCCACCACATTTACCATTATCATCAGTATTCTACTCTTAACTACCCGGTTATCACTCATATGTATTATCATCCTCATCTTCAATATTATCATTCGCAGGGAAGTAACAGTAACGTTTATTGCTGCTTGCGATCACTGTATTAAGGTGATTATAGCTATCCGTGTTATCGTTGCCGTTCCAATATTAAGAATTATTATTGTCAATATTTTTCATATCATCATTATAATTATTATCGTCATTACTATTTTAATTACCAACATTCTCACAATCTTTATCGTCAATCACATGATAATGATTATTATTAATACCATGATAATTATCATTATTACTGATAAAATTGTCATCATCAACAGTTTTAATGTTAGAATTATTATCATTCCCATTATTATCATATAATTCATTCTACGCATGAAAGCATATTGCATGTAACAGCGGACGTAAAGCATCTTCATTTTGATGTAACACGATGCGCGTATCTATGAGATTCCTTGTGTTATTATTATCATCGTCATCATTATTTTCTTTATTGTAAAAAATAC
>NC_091550.1:30209483-30221983 GCF_042767895.1 Penaeus vannamei | reverse complement strand
TGTTATAGCTCGTGTGGTTGGGGCTCCTGTTATAGCTCGTGTGGTTGGGGCTCCTGTTATAGCTCGTGTGGTTGGGGCTCCTGTTATAGCTCGTGTGGTTGGGGCTCCTGTTATAGCTCGTGTGGTTAGGGCTCCTGTTATAGCTCGTGTGGTTGGGGCTCCTGTTATAGCTCGTGTGGTTGGGGTTGGGGTTCCTGTTATAGCTCGTGTGGTTGGGGTTGGGGCTCCTGTTATAGCTCGTGTGGTTGGAGTTGGGGCTCCTGTTATAGCTCGTGTGGTTGGGGCTCCTGTTATAGCTCGTGTGGTTGGGGTTGAGGCTCCTGTTATAGCTCGTGTGGTTGGGGTTAGGGCTCCTGTTATAGCTCGTGTGGTTGGAGTTGGGGCTCCTGTTATAGCTCGTGTGGTTGGGGCTCCTGTTATAGCTCGTGTGGTTGTGGTTGGGGCTCCTGTTATAGCTCGTGTGGTTGGGGCTCCTGTTATAGCTCGTGTGGTTGGGGTTGGGGCTCCTTTTATAGCTCGTGTGGTTGTGGTTGGGGCTCCTTTTATAGCTCGTGTGGTTGGGGTTGGGCTTCTATTATAGCTCGTGTGGTTGGGGCTCCTGTGTCAGGGGTTTTGTGTTGCCCTGATTTGGTGGGTTCATGGAGACACAATTCTGGTTCAGCTGTTTATTGATAGGAGATGGCTGGAAGGTAGCGTGGCGCGGGTTATTGTGGGCAAGGAAGCCCAAGAGGGGCGCCGAGCGGGGCGCGCGTGGGGGAGCGCCCCTAAGGAGAGGTGTGGTCAGGGCCGTGGGCCCCGGTCAAGTGTGTTGGGTCAACTGAGCTGTAGGTTTCGAGCGCTGGTCGCGGGTCCCTAGCAGTGGAGACGCGGAAAGGAAACCCTTGTTCCTCAGATCGCTCGGCATACGCTACTAACCGTCGCCCCCGACGGGATGAAGCTGGCTCTGAAAAAAAAGCACACCAGAGGCAGAGACAGGGCGAGAAACAGGAGGGCAAACAGGGGGGGGGGGGGTTGTGTTATAGCAGGGGCCGTAATCAAGATAATATAATCAAGATATATCAGATTGCAAAGATTGTTATTACAAATATTTTCATGAATTTTCAATTTTTATTATATTTTTTCAATAATTCACTGTCCAAGGATAGACAGAGGAACATGCTTAGGGAGACAATTGCAATAGTCCGCAAGGACTTGCTTGAGTTGCAATTGTCTCAGATAGCAGGAGATGAAAATCTACGAGAGATAAGCATTGTGCAGAACTACAAAGGAAGCAAAAGGTGTCGCAGTCCGCAAGGACTTGTCTTGAACGACGAACTTCCTTGGAAAAAAGAAAAAATGCAACAATGCAGAGTTCAGAAGTGTGCAGTGCAATAGTGCATACGGTATACGTCTGACTAATAGTAAATGTATCAATTCAACGAAGTTGTCTAGTATATCACACGTCATCAACAACAATTTGAGGCAAAGCAATAATGAAAACAGGTAATGCAGTCCTTATACTTCGGGAGCGACTCATTACATCAAAATATACTTCCTCAAGACAACATTTGCACGGAAAAACGTAATGCAAGATAAGAATACACGGTTGGCGCAAGTCGATTATCATCCGGAGACAGTACGCATGTAATTCTTGTGCAATTAACGGGTTTCTGCGGGACTATGTGCGAATGTGGCTGCGTGAGTGCGTAGACGAGTTGATTAATTTAATGAGTGGGAGTTATGAAATGAGTAGTCAGAGTATAGCACACGAGAAGAAAATAGAATGTTGATAGATATATTTTAGTTTTTTAGAGTCATTAGTAATGTGTTAAAGTAAGGGCGAGAGTGGGTAAGAAAGGAATAGGTTAGCGTGGAAGTTGGAAGAAATAAGCGAAGGGTGGAAGTTGGAAGAAATAAGCGAAGGGGAGGAGGAGTGGGTGGGCGGGAGGCTAAGGTAAAAGAGGTATGGATGGAGATTGGGGGGGGAGGGTCAGGTATGTAAGCGGGGGTGGCAATGTAAGTTGAGTTTAATGAAAATAATCACCGATCTGACTGCACGAAAAAAAAAACATTCACACTAATAACAAAAAACTTACGTTAATTTCAATATTAATCAACTACTATGCGAAATCATAAAAATGGTACTTTAATTAGTACGTAAAATGAATGAAACGGTGACTGGTTTGGGTCAGCTTCCCTGAGACAACTGACCCGAAAGACAACCCTCGTGGTTGTAAATGATACTTAAAATAAATTCCCTGAGGAAGGTGATGACGTGATGACCCAACCGTAGAAGGGACACATCATCCAGCTCATACGCAGACTGCAATTGGGTATCCACCTTGGGGAATACCAGCGAAAATCTCACGTATAGCGATAAGAATGCGCGGCGCGGCGCGTAGATCGCCTCTTGCGATGTGTGCATCTTTGCACGTACAGAACAACTTAACATTAATTATCTTAACCTAATTACATGTCCATACCCAGCTGGGGGTCGTCACCAAGGACCATGTAATAATGATGAGGTGAGGTTCGTGATTAAGATAAACGAAAATCAAGAACAATATGAAATCGTAGTAGCTGTATAATATAATCAATCTCTAACACGGAGATAGCTTAATAAGATATACATACAAATAGCTTGAATGTAATTTAAGTTGTGCGAAGTCAGATGGTGGGGAGGGGTATTTTACCTGAGTAAGGTCAAGTGAGGTCATTAACCAAATATACGTTAAAATAGCAAGAGCTAGTATATACGAGACTAAATAATATTGTGAAAAACAAGTACACAATAATCAAATTACAGATAAATGAACATGAATAATTAAAGAAAAAAATATATCTATAAAGAAGGCGAATAATTATCGAAATATACTTCGGAATATGCACAAATATACTATAATAATAATGTAAAAACAATTCGTTGAATTATGCTAGTATTATTATAGTTCCCGATATATTCATGCAAACCGGAAGTAAATTCATCACTCTGTCGTAAATACGTTGATAACGGGATAATGATAAAATCACAATGTTATAGGACCTGACTTGATTTCACCTGAACAACCATGTGAGGTCATTCGCACTATAAAACGAATATAACACTTTATATATAAAAAAATACTACTAAAGTTATTCATATAAACATACAAATGAGCAAGGCACACTGTTTTTGTATAAATATAGATACGAAAAGAAAAAATATAAAATTTTATCGCTGTAAAAAAAATAACACTAGCGGACTAGAAATATTGAAAATAGGTAGAAAGGAAGGGGGGATTAACGGGTGGGGGTTAGGAGAGAGGGAGGGGGTTTAGGATGGTAGTGATAGTAATAGCGGGAGTGTAAGGAACGGGTATAGGTGGGAAGCGTCGGGAAAGAGAAAAAGTTTGTGCATAATTTAAGTAAATTATTTAAATATTCCAAAATATCCCACAAATGCATATTTAAACCGAGCCTAAATAAATGCACTTAGTAATATGCCAAATTAACGTCGATATAGCGTCGGTTTATACACTGGAAGATAATAAGAATAAGAAAATATACCAAATATATGGCAATGCTTGTAACTCTAGCCACGTGGCTTAGTATGATTAATTTAAAGAAAAATGCACGGCCTAGTTCACCCACATAAATGAAAGATTTAAGCATTGCTAACGATTTATGCTAACTAGGCTAGCATGAGAGTTAGAAAAAACACGCCAGAGAAAGAAAATGCACTCTCGCAAGTGATAAAAATGGGGATTGATTCCCTTAAAAAAGCGACGATCTACCATGACGAGAAAAAGAAAACATGGTAGATAACAGAAAGAAGAAGAAAATGCACTGTGCACGAACACTTTAGTAGATATTTGAAAAAAATCACTGCACTTGTATAAAACGGCATGCACACATAGGCGAAGAAAGGGGAAAGAAAAGGAAATTGCCAATGGTGTACTTACAGTTTTTCGGAGGCTTGTTGTTCGTGTCATCCGCCGCTTGCCACCAGTTGTCAGGGGTTTTGTGTTGCCCTGATTTGGTGGGTTCATGGAGACACAATTCTGGTTCAGCTGTTTATTGATAGGAGATGGCTGGAAGGTAGCGTGGCGCGGGTTATTGTGGGCAAGGAAGCCCAAGAGGGGCGCCGAGCGGGGCGCGCGTGGGGGAGCGCCCCTAAGGAGAGGTGTGGTCAGGGCCGTGGGCCCCGGTCAAGTGTGTTGGGTCAACTGAGCTGTAGGTTTCGAGCGCTGGTCGCGGGTCCCTAGCAGTGGAGACGCGGAAAGGAAACCCTTGTTCCTCAGATCCTGTTATAGCTCGTGTGGTTGGGGTTGGGGCTCCTGTTATAGCTCGTGTGGTTGGGGTTGGAGCTTCTATTATAGATCGTGTGGTTGGGGTTGGGGCCTCTATTATAGCTCGTGTGGTTGGGGTTGGGGCTCCTGTTATAGCTCATGTGGTTGGGGCTCCTGTTATAGCTCGTGTGGTTGGGGTTGGAGCTCCTGTTATAGCTCGTGTGGTTGGGGTTGGGGCTTCTATTATAACTCGTGTGGTTGGGGCTCCTGTTATAGCTCGTGTGGTTGGGGCTCCTGTTATAGCTCGTGTGGTTGGGGCTCCTGTTATAGCTCGTGTGGTTGGGGCTCCTGTTATAGCTCGTGTGGTTGGGGCTCCTGTTATAGCTCGTGTGGTTGGTTTTGGGGCTCCTGTTATAGCTCGTGTGGTTGGGTTTGGGGATCCTGTTATAGCTCGTGTGGTTGGGGTTGGGGCTCCTGTTATAGCTCGTGAGGTTGGGGTTGGGGCTCCTGTTATAGTTCGTGTGCAGCCGATTCTCTTCAAATCAGTCGTTTTAGTCAGAAGGTTCATGTGTTCAGACCACGCCATCATTGGGCTCTCCTTTGCAGTCGTACAAATTCACACTATTATTATTGTTATTGTCGATTTGTTTTCTTTTTGTTTTTGTTTTTTTGCGTTTACAGTGATTGGTTAAGGGCGTGCTTTGGCCCTTTATTCATTTTCTCCGCCTGTTTATGGCTTGATTTTAGAACAGATTTGTTGTCTGTAAACGAGGCTAATTTTCCTCCCATATCAGCAGATCTGAAAGAGGCCAGGTTAAAATCGGCTCATTGTTTTAAGTTCTGTGTGTGATTGAAGTAGGTCTGTTATTTCACTAAGAATTTTAGAATCCTGACGGTATTCATAATATTATGTTATTCGTAGGATTCCGGGCGCCATTCTGAACAAGACATTTTTGACAATAAACTGTTTCAGCTCTACCATGTTTGGGGTTTTAAGCTCCTCTTGGTTTTCATCTCAAATTTCTCTTTAGAGAAATTTCTCTTTCAGAATATAATCAACACCATTTTTTCGATTCATAGCAAACTACTTTTTTACTGGGAATGTGATAACTTTCCATTTTCCTGTGTAATGTTTTATTTTCTCACAGATAAATTCTCCACTGAGGCATTAGGAATGGCATCCTTTCCCTTTGGGAAATATTTCTTGACTGAAAATAAGCATTGTCTTTCATCCCTCTCAATGCTCATTCACGTCAACTCACAACTCGGCTCAGTGCGGTTTGGCGCGAGTTTTCCCCTTTGGATATTTCATGGAAGTTACAATGAAAGCTCTTTTTCAGGATGTCCTTCAGAACAACAACGGTCGCCGTCGACGATCGCTTACCACTCTCCAGGACGCGATGGAAGGAGAGCAGCTGAAGCCCTTAGGGTCCTTGGAGTCCCTGGACGAAGAGCAGCTGAAATCCTTGGAGTCCCTGGAATCCCTGGACGAAGAGCAGTCGACGCCCTTGGAATCCGTGGAAAGCCTGGAGGAAGACAAGCTGAAGCTCTCGGACTCCCCGGAGTCCGAGGAGGGCGAGCATTTGGAAGTCGCGTCCGACCGAAACCCGAGCGCGCGACGCCTCTCCTTCTTCGAGGATTTTTTCATCCGACTCCCGCAGGCGCTTGGACTGGTCAGGAAGGTGAGTCAGTGTCATTATTTGTACTCATTTTCTCGCATTGCTTGGAAACTGGGAATCCATATCAACGTTTGTCTACTATATATATTCAATTTGGAAACATTTGCATGGCGACTTTACTAGATTTTCTTTTTCCCTGTGATATATATATATATATATATATATATATATATATATATATATATATATATATATATATGTGTGTGTGTGTGTGTGTGTGTGTGTGTGTGTGTGTGTGTGTGTGTGTGTGTGTGTGTGTGTGTGTGTGTGTGTGTATGTGTATGTGTATGTGCATGTGTGTGTGTGTGTGTGTGTGTGTGTGTGTGTGTGTGTGTGTGTGTGTGTGTGTGTGTGTGTGTAGGCCATATCCAGGGAGCTAGTGGGCTGTATTAGCAATTATCTCATTATGGGCAGCTGCCATATATTACCTACACATACCGAATGTTTATACTATGATCAACATAAAAAGTCAAAGGAAGGGCCCGTGATATTTGATATTACCAAAATGTAATACAAGCACCATTTTAACAGTGCAAGTGGTTTGAAATCATTTAAACATTTATGTTCCCAATTTTCACATCATATAGAATTAACAAATCTGATTTTAAACTGTAGAAGGATGGCTGGTCATGTACACAGACACAGTTAATGAACTAAGCACCTAAGCTACGAAAGAGATGTGTGGCTTATGATTATTAGCTACTGCTGTGGGAGTACTGTGGGCGTGGGCTGGCAACATGAAGGCGGCTGCTAGTCTGACGTGTCTAAAGGTTTCAGCGGTCCATCTTTTCACCCAGCTAGTAGTTGACGAAATTATCAATTGAGATGAGACTCTTTAGGTACCTTTGCCTCTATGCAAATTTTTTACCTTTTTGTCTTATCTGTATTAATACTATATGATTATTTTAGTAGAGTCAGTCAGTCGGAAACACAAAGTGCATTATATACACTTTTACATTTCTCCACTCTTTTTCATTACTGATTCCTGCTTTGCTTTTACAATTATTAAAGAGAAGGATAATGATTCTAAATATTATTTTGGCCTTGCATGTGTTTCCTTAATATGTTGATAAAGGTTTTCGTTGTTCAGTTGTTGGTAAAGGACGTCCTTATACCAAAGGCTAGTTTCCTCTTTTACCTTTAGCTTCCCTTCAGATGTGTATAGGAATGCAGCGCACAAGAGTATGGTCGGTTCATGGAGTTGAAGATCATGAACTCCATTTGCATGACAGCGAATGGGCTCACGACCCCATGTTTTGATTGCGGTATAAAGATACAACTGGAAATTATATCACAATATCATAATTCGGTGTTGTGAAATACCCTCAATCTTTAGAATTATTCGTCGATTCCTTTGTCCTATATATATTCATCTGCATTGAGTCTGAATTATAGTTTTTACGTCACAACTCGCATGACGAAATGTCTTAAATGAACTGAGAACAATTAGTATTTTGTTAAGGAAGTATCCTGGTGTGAAGCCTTATTTGCATTTAATTACTTTCGAAATGAAAGTAAATTACCATTATAACTTACGTCAATTCATATCATGTCCTGTTCATTTATAACAGCGTTGCTCTCTGAAAAAAATCTAGATTTATACTCGTCAATACACATCATAGGGACAAAAAAGACAATTGCTTAGTTTTTTAGACTTTTGTGGAATAGGTCTGTTTCTCATAATTTAACGTCGAGAGCATGTTCCAGTTGTGACTATTATTTTGAAATGATTAAAGAAGACACTAAAACATCAAAGCATAAAACAATACATGTGTATTGGTCCAACTATGTGTTCTCTCCCTCCCTTCCTCACTCCTTCCCTCCCTACTTCCTCCCTCCCTCCCTTGCCTCCTACCTCCCTCCCTTGCCTCCTCCCTCCCTCCCTCCCTCCCTTGCCTCCTCCCTCCCTCCCTTGCCTCCTCCCTCCCTCCCTTGTCTCCTCCCTCCCTTGCCTCCTCCCTCCCTCCCTCCCTCCCTCCCTCCCTCCCTTGCCTCCTCTCTCCCTCCCTCCCTCCCTTGCCTCCTCCCTCCCTCCCTTGCCTCCTCCCTCCCTCCCTCCCTCCCTTGCCTCCTCCCTCCCTCCCTTGCCTCCTCCCTCCCTCCCTCCCTCCCTTGCCTCCTCCCTCCCTCCCTTGCCTCCTCCCTCCCTCCCTCCCTCACTTGCCTCCTCCCTCCCTCCCTCCCTTGCCTCCTCCCTCCCTCCCTCCCTCCCTTGCCTCCTCCCTCCTTCCCTCCCTCCCTCCCTCCCTCCCTCCCTTGCCTCCTCCCTCCTTCCCTCCCTCCCTCCCTCCCTCCCTTGCCTCCTCCCTCCCTTGCCTCCTCCCTCCCTCCCTCCCTTGCCTCCTCCCTCCCTCCCTCCCTTGCCTCCTCCCTCCCTCCCTCCCTTGCCTCCTCCCTCCCTCCCTCCCTCCCTCCCTCCCTTGCCTCCTTCCTCCCTCCCTTGCCTCCTGCCTCCCTCCCTCCCTCCCTCCCTTGCCTCCTTCCTCCCTCCCTTGCCTCCTCCCTCCCTCCCTCCCTCCCTCCCTTGCCTCCTCCCTCCCTCCTTCCCTCCCTCCCTCCCTTGCCTCCTCCCTCCCTCCCTCCCTCCCTCCCTCCCTTGCCTCCTCCCTCCCTCCCTCCCTCCCTTGCCTCCTCCCTCCCTCCCTCCCTCCCTCCCTTGCCTCCTCCCTCCCTCCCTCCCTCCCTCCCTTGCCTCCTCCCTCCCTCCCTCCCTCCCTTGCCTCCTCCCTCCCTCCCTCCCTCCCTCCCTTGCCTCCTCCCTCCCTCCCTCCCTTGCCTCCTCCCTCCCTCCCTCCCTTGCCTCCTCCCTCCCTCCCTCCCTCCCTCCCTCCCTCCCTTGCCTCCCTTGCCTCCTCCCTCCCTCCCTCCCTTCCCTCCTGCCCGTCCCTTCCTCCTCCCCTCACTCCCTCCCTGCCTCCACTCTCCCTTGCCTCCTCCCTCCCTCCTTCCCTCCCTCCCTCCCTTGCCTCCTCCCTCCCTCCCTCCCTCCCTCCCTCCCTTGCCTCCTCCCTCCCTCCCTCCCTCCCTCCCTCCCTTGCCTCCTCCCTCCCTCCCTTGCCTCCTCCCTCCCTCCCTCCCTCCCTCCCTCCCTCCCTTGCCTCCTCCCTCCCTCCCTCCCTCCCTCCCTTGCCTCCTCCCTCCCTCCCTCCCTCCCTCCCTTGCCTCCTCCCTCCCTCCCTCCCTCCCTCCCTTGCCTCCTCCCTCCCTCCCTCCCTCCCTTGCAGCAAAACCATGGCTTCTGATTTCCTCCAGCAGAACCGAATCGACCGCAACGGACGTGACGAGGCGGCCATGACCGTGGGCGGCTTCCTCACCTCGCGCCTCAAGATGATTTCCTCCATCATGAACTTCCTGCGAGACCCGAGTCCTATGCGGGTTCGCCGATCCTTGCCGGTGAGTCCTCTGCGGGCGGGCTCCGCGCGGCGGCGTCGCGGCGCTCGTGGCCCGCGCGGCCGGCCTCGCTCGGGGAGTCACGCGCATGCGTCGCCGCCCTCTTATTAGGACATTTTTCAAGACAGTTGATGAACAGTTTGGCTCGCCTTGCTTCCACGATGGCTCCGTCGTCTCCTGTGATGCTACTTTCCCTGGTCTTTTCCCTCCTTTCGGGCTTTTTAATGCCCTCTTTATTGCCGCTTTTGATCGGGGCATTTCTAAGGTAATTCTGGAGCTAAGGGGTATTTTGGGGTCGAGAGGGCCCCTAAATCACTCACTTGATTTTTGTAGGGGGTCTCCTGGGACACCTTTTTTAGCGAGGGTGGACATGCACTAATGGAGCTATTCAGTGCTTTGTCTGGAAAGTCAGCACCCTCGGATGCATAAAATTGGGGGTAGGGGAATAGCAATAACTTTTGAACTAAACAACATATAGTCATGTATAACCACTCATTTTGTAGCTTGGGAAGGACTACTCAAACCAAAAGTCAAGGTCACCAGAGGTCAAATAATGGCCCCATTAGCGTTTAAGCCTACTCTACCCTTTTTAAACAGAAATGTGTTGCGGTCACCTTGTAAACAGAGGCATATCTAGTTCTTTTTGGTGATGGGGATGTAATAGATCATTTAGAGTACAGTATTTTACAATTTTTTGGCCAATACTTGCATGAAATACACATTTTTCGTAACTCCCGGGGGGCATGTGCCTCCTGCCCCACCATTAACTACACCCCTGCCAAATATATTATGAATTAAATGGGCATTTGCACCATTGCCAATAGCAGACAAGATAAAAACATGACCAGAATTTATAATTTTAGTCGAAGATCGTGTGATGGAAGCTGAAAGCAATGACCCGTTGAAGCATTTTTATGACATGAAGCACAAATAACAGGAGACTTGAATGTATTTCAGTACAGGTTCATACTAGTTAAAACAAAACAAAAAAAAAACTTTCTTGTTATATGCCCTGTATTAATACACAAAATATTTAAGAATACATAAAGATTCTCCATTTCATGTATGATGTCCAAGTCAAAAGGCCCTATATTTGAGACGTGTTAAATTTCACCATTGTTTGACCTCTGGTGACCTTGACCTTTGGTTTGAGTAGTCCTGCTTACATTCATCTTGTAGCTTCCTTCCTAAGCTACAAAATGAGTAAGCTACTTACTATATGTAAGCTACATGACTATATGTTGTTTAGTTCAAAAGTTATTGCTATTCTAGTTTCCCCTTTTCAGACAAAACACTGAAAAAGGTGTCCCAGGAGCCCCCCCTACAAAAATCAAGTGAGTGATTTAGGGGCCCTCTCGACCCCCAAAATGCCCCTTGGCTCCTGTACTAAGGCATTTACACCTGCCTTTGGCTGGTTATTTGATTTGCATAGGCTTTCCACAACTTTAATCAAACAATTTCATGTCACCTTTCCACCGAGCTTTTTCTCATATATTTGATATTTGCTATACCGAGTCTCGTCTTTGTTTTCTTAACGCTTGTTATTTTTATTTATGAAATATACGCACACATTCCCTCTTCTAAGTAACTGAATCTTTGCTAGCTCCGTTCATTCTTTTTGGTTCCTGTCCGACGCTGTCGCCCGTACGTCTCGTCCCTGACTTTGCTTTGGCGAAGGCCATGCTCTGCGGTGCTGCCTTGGTCTTCAGGCTCATTGAGCTCTTGCTGCACAAGGAGGCTATAAGTATATCCTTGGTGTTGCAGAGTCCGTCGGGCGGCGACGGGGAGCGGCCGGAGGAGCAGGACCCGCTGCGCAGCGCGCGCTCCCGGCGCTTTACTCGCGGCATGAACGCCTGGTACGGAGACCTCCTCGGCCGCAACGCCGAGGGCGAGGAGGGAGCAGGTGGAATGGCGGCCAAGGTGAGGGCATCGCTGGAGCTGGGTGCGGGAATTTCTCCCTGAATTGGTATTTGAAGGCACATCACATACACCCATGAGCACATGCTCTCTCTCTCTCTCTCTCTCTCTCTCTCTCTCTCTCTCTCTCTCTCTCTCTCTCTCTCTCTCTCTCTCTCTCTCTCTCTCTATCTATCTATCTCTCTCTCTCCCTCTCCCTCTCCCTCTCTCTCCCTCTCCCTCTCCCTCTCCCTCTCTCTCTCTCTCTCTCTCTCCCTCTCTCCCTCTCTCCCTCTCTCCCTCTCTCCCTCTCTACCTCTCTACCTCTCCCCCTCTCTCCCTCTCTCCCTCTCTCCCTCCCTGATAATGATAATAACGATATCATCATTTTTATCATTATCATTATCATTAACAAAATTAATATCCTCATTATTATTGTTATTGAAATTCTAATGGTGATAACAGGCCAAAATGATGATTTATTAATCATTAGGTAATGAATATGATAACGTTAATGATAAGGATGATAGCACAGTGATATTGACAACGCTGCTGAAAGAGAGATTACCTGTAACTCAACTCCGCCAGGTCGTATCCCTGCTGGGCGGCGGGCGTGACCTGCAGGCCGCCGCCAGCGCCGAGGCGGTGCCGGCTCTCCTGGAGGCGACGCGGGCGCTGTCTGGCGACGCCCACCCGCACTGCCTCCAGCGCGTCCTCTGCCGCATCAGCGCTCAGCAGCAGTCGCTCTCCCTCGCCCCGCGCCTCGCCCTGCAGTTCCTCAGGTGAGGATCAGCAGCGCCTCCGCAGGGCTTTGGTTGGGTGGGCCAGTTGGCCCGGAAGAGGGCAGGGTTAAAAGGTTGCACGGTGGCTGGGGAATGAGTTTTCCTGCTTCCTAATTTATCAGTAAGGGTAATACCTCTCTATCTATCTATGTATTTTCTCTCTTTTCGTTCACTATCTATTGTTCCTCCTCCTAGCACCTTCCTCCTAAGCCAAGTCCCTCTGTGTCCGCAGCAACACACTGGCCGAGGGAGCGGCGGGCCCTGAGGACCACCTGAAGGCCGTCGCCGCTGGCCGCCGGGGCGAGGATTGCGAGAAGTCCTTCCCGCATTGCCGTCAGGATCTGCAGGAGGACCCACGGCTTCCTAGCGAGCGTGGGGGTCAATAGATGGCCCGATTTTACCAAAGATTTCGTTGTTACACTGTTTTATAACATGTATACGGTTTGCTTATTTATGTATTTATGTACGTTTTGTCCCTCAGCGATTGACAGAAGCCTTGCCGTACA
>NC_091550.1:30196983-30201983 GCF_042767895.1 Penaeus vannamei | reverse complement strand
ATATCAAATATTACATGAAACAAAAAAATGGACAAGACACTAAACGGGTTCTTGACACTTTCCATACAACTAGACTAATGATTACGTACTCTTATATAATCATGTCATGAAACGATAAAAAACACCAATATTCAAAACTACGTTATATCCTAATGAGTTAAATATTATAAAACCAATTAGCAATCATTTTAAAACCAATCACAAAAGAATCACATAATCAAATTAAATAAAAATGCTCAGTAAATTAAACAAACAGTTAATTATAATAAGCACAAACTTGGTTGTATTTCTAATCAAACATCAAGCAAGCAAAAGTAATAATCATGACAAAAGTATATACTTGACAAAAGATTAGCCTTTCGTTCTGTTGGAAACAACTGGACTCGCCTACACTCTTCCACTGAGATATCAGTCTTTGAAAGCACATAATCATTTAATCACTCCTAAAAACTGACCTAAATGTTTCCAATAACTGTTGATAAAGATACATCTAACATGATATTGCCACATACGTTAAATTTGATAACCAATTTATTTCAATACATGCTCATAAAAATCTTTATCTTTCTTCTTCATCCCATGTTCCAGAATAACTCTCCCATGTTACTGTTTTCGTTTTTTAGTTCCAGTCCTCTCTGTTCCATCACAACGGCACACCAACTTACTTCCCCGGGATGAGCCATCATCCCATCCGGGGCCTAGTCCAAAGTCTCCGCCACTGAGCATCCTTACGGCTTCGATATGAGGCTCATCCAGTCAGGCTCTTGCTGTTATCACTTACCCATTTCTTATAGTTGGAAAGATACCCACATCAGGACTTCCTGTGGCCCACCAAATTTTTAACTCTGTTTTAATCACTTTTAACTGTTTCTACCTGTCACCCGAGTTAATTTCTTGCCCACAGACTGATACACTATAACCTACATTGCGATCGTTTAGAACTGCTTGTTATTTCGCACTCGAGATTTCTTTTCTGCCACTTTCTGTCACATGCTAATTTCGCCACTTTGAGTCATAGGTGATTGTCTTTGTGTGTGTGTGTGTGTGTGTGTGTGTGTGTGTGTGTGTGTGTGTGTGTGTGTGTGTGTGTGTGTGTGTGTGTGTGTGCGTGTGTGTGTGTCGTCCCGGCTTGTTCGTTTCCCACACTCCTATGGCATCCGTTTCACGCTGGTGTTGCTCGTGTGATGATGACTAAGTCTTCGAGTATCTATATGTCATTCCGTTTCCACGCTTCTTTTCCTTGGGGGCGGAGGTGGGGTCCTTTTCCAAATGTTTTACAAGCAGTTCTTTCCCTGCTTTCCTCACTGCCTTGTAGCGGTTCCTGATTGGCCACCAATCCAGATACAAACCTGACCAGCGATGTTAGCTCGGCCAGTTTGAGCGGTTCCGAGGCAGGAGTCGGCCAATCACAGGTCAGGTTCTGGATTGACAGCCAATCAGGTCTAGCAGTTCCTGATTTCCCATCAATTCAGAACTGGATTTGACCTGTGATTGGCCGACTCCAGCCTCAGAACCGCCCAAATTGGCCAAGCTAACATCGCCGGTCAGGTTCATAAGCTGCCAGACCTGTGGAGTCTCTCCTCCCTCTCCTCTCTTACTTATTCACCACTTTCCTTCGTTTTCAAGTTCTAGTTCAAGTTGGGTGGGCTCTACCACGGGCCCTGCAGCCACTTACAGCAGTTACTGCCTCTTCGGTTGGCCTTCGCGAAGAACGCCGGAGTGTGCTGGGTCGACAGGGAGGCGGACGTCGGCGAGAGACCTGTGACTTCAAGTGGTAAATGTATAAAAAAAAAAAAAAAAAAAAGAGGCGCAGACTCTATCGCCACGCCAGTCTCGGTATAGTGGCTTTGGTAGGGAACTCCTGACAGTTTACTCCACAGTGAGGCATTTACAGTCGTATGTGGAGGCAAAGAATTTCCACATCCTGACAAATCACAAACCCCCTCACCCCATACACGAGGATTCGCCGCCAATCCCCTTGCAAGGAGCGTCACCTGTACTACATCTCGCAGTTCACAACGGACATCAGACACATTCGGGGTTCAGACAACGACGCCGCCGACGCTCTGTCGAGGATAACAATATCTTTAGCGACGCAGTGAATTACCACCTGGTCAGCAGTGAACAACGCCAGGATGCGTCCATGACTCCTCGTTTAGAGGAACAGACGTCCCTTAACCTTGAGAGTCAGAATCCCCAACTCCCGCGACGACCTCTGCGATGTCTCTCTCGGCTACCCTCGACCATACATCCCGCCTTCCCTCCGTCGGCGATTCTTCGACGTATATCACCAGCATCAAGGCATCCTGGCCACCCAACACCTCACCTGCAGCAAAGTCGTCTAGCCTGCCATCAACAAAGATGTTCGACAGTGGTATCGCTCGTGCATCAAAAGCCAGAGGACCTAGATCCACAGACACACCAAATCTCCCCTCCAGAATTTCCCCATTCCAGACGAAAGGTTCTAACACATCCACATCGATATAGTGGGATCCCTGCCCATGGACGACTGCTACAGCTACATACTGACAATGGTCAACTGCTTCACCAGATGGCCCGAGGTTACGCCCATCTGTGACATCACTGCAGAGACAGCCGCCAAGACCTTCCTTAGCACGTGGATCTCCCGCTTTGGCAAACCGGACACCGTTACTACCGACCGCGGCGCCCGGTTCGAGGCAGAACTCTGGCGCCAGATGATGGTATTACTCGGTTCCTAAAGAATCAGGAAGACCGCCTACCACCCGTGCGCCAACGGCATGGTCGAGCGACTCCATCGCCACATGATGCAGGCCCTAACATCCTTATCCTCCAACAGGAGGTGGGTCGACCAACTTCCCCATGTCCTTCTTAACATTCGGACATAGTTTAAAGAAGTCCTGCAGTGCACCACCGCAGAAATGGTCTATGGAACAACACTTGCCCTCCCTGCAGATTTCCTTGTCAAAGCCAGCAACTTTTAGCCAGGGACCTTCAGCAAGCAACTCTGCGAATGGATGACGGGTATGCAGCCAACCAACGAGACCCACCAGACAACAGGACATATACATGCTTCCAGGACTCCAGAATTGCTCTCATGTCTTCCTGAGAAAACACCCCAGACCTCCTCTCTGTCCCGGTCATCCGAAGAGGCAACAAGACCATCACCATCCTCCTGGCCATCGACAGCGTCAAACCTACACATCTGCTGCAGCCATTCAGGATCGCCTAAGTCCGTTTCGCGACTGCTACACTAGAGGGGGAGTGCTGTAGTGGTTCCTGATTGGCCATCAATTCAGAACCGCGGTTCTGGGTTGATAGCCAATCAGGAACCGCCACAGTCTAACCAATTTCCTTCCACCATTCATTTACATCTTCTTTAGATGAAATTCACTCACTGCCTTTGCTTTCAACTGATCTTTCAACATTGCACTTTTTAATTTCCATCATTTTATTTTCTGGACTCTCTGCTGCTTTCCTCCTTTGGCACGTCTCAATTCCCATTCTGTTGCAAGCTGATGCTGACAAACATACACACACCTTGCAATATCTTTTATCTCTTTCAGATGGTTCCTCGGCACAACAGGAAGTCTATTTGTCTCTCTATCTCCACTTTTATGGGTGATATTTTGATTATCTGTTTTGAAAAAAATAATAAAAGTTGAGTATTGCATCATCACTTGCCAATGCAAAATCAGGAATGCATAGCCCTTCTAGATTCATCTCACCAATCCCCACCCACCGTGTATCGTGGACACCCCGTCCTTTCTTTCCCAACATGCTCATTCAAATCCTCTATTTCCTCTTCCAGTTGACGCCATGTGGTGTGGCACACATGCACACACCACATTCAAGGTCATCCCGCCAGTGCTTAATGTTCCACTCATACTCCCATGGCTTTTCCTTCTCGCACATACGAGACATTCATTACAAATCTTAGCTAAAATCATTCCAACGCCGATCCCCTTGATGATTCGCTCCGCTATGCAGTTCACAACCCTCGCCGATAACTCTCGACTTATTCTCTTTCCATCTAGTCTCCTGTAGGCACAAACCCTGTATCTTTCTTCTCTCCGTCATACCTGCTAGTTTCCGGCCCCGTCCTGTTAAACAACCCACATTTATCATTGCTACTCGAAGCTTACGATCTATCCACTTTAGGAACGTTTGTTCTTGACGCAGTTGCCTTGCCTTTTTCTACGTGGGTCAGGCAAAGCCCCTGCGGGTCTCTTCTGGGTTATGCCCAAGCACGTTCCGAGAATACTTCTTCAGGACTATCCATATTGGTTTTGGCTGTTTGTTTTAAGTGTGTGTATGTGTGTTTATAGATGTAAGAAACATAAAATCGCTACAGCTGTAAATAATACAGCTGTAGAGTACATCTGAGTTAAATGTGCAAAGCACTATGTATCTTTCCTTCATTACTGGTACAGTCTATAGACACCCTCATGCTACAGCTGAATCATTTGACTATATCGAAGATGTTTTAGAGAAATATCAACGCAAGGAAAACCTTTTTTCATCTTAGGTGACATTAATGACGACTTAAATATGTCAAATGCAAACTTAACTGGGATCATTAAGAAACACAAATTACAACAGCTTATAAATAAACCTACAAGGATCACAGAAAACAGATCCGATCTCGTTATCTATACTGCTGTTATCCCTTGCCAAATCGCAGGCCACAAACTATTAACTGTGTTAGTAGATAAAAAGAGGCTCAAGCGACAACTTGAAATAAAAAAAATCCCGTGACCTGTCAGGTTATGATTCCCAGTCACTTTGTCAAAATATCAGTGCCGGCCATTTAACCCTCTTAAAGATTTTAACAACAGATGACGTTAACAGACAAGTAGACATTCTCTCTAACGTACTAAAAATATTATAGATGCCACTAATCCCTGCAAGACCAACATTGCCAAACGTCTCCCCCGATCCATGGATAAAAGAGGACATCAAAAAAGCTACACACGACCGAAATCACACAAATTTCTCAAAAAGAGTAGAACTAATAACAA
>NC_091550.1:30186983-30189483 GCF_042767895.1 Penaeus vannamei | reverse complement strand
ATATATATATATATATATATATATATATATATATATATATATATATCTGGATTCTAACCCACTCAGTAACGAGTCTAAGACAAGGAAAATATAACATTACCTTCCGTAATGAAAAGGTATTTTCTGAAGTGTGCTGAGACGAAATAACAGCGAAGATTTTGAGTTTGCTTCAATGGTACTTGACATAACCGAAATATACAAGAAAACAGATGGCTTTATAGCGCTTCTTGGCATTAATATGATGACATCACATAGCCCCACTCACACATTCTTGTGTATAAATGCATTATGACAAGTCTGTGGACAATAACAAAACTAAAAGGATAGCTGCAAAAGGATATTGGTAAATGCGCACAAATATAAGCCTTCAAAGAAAGAAAAAGTTGTGACATCACAGTTACTGAGCCAATCACAAAAATCACAGAGTTATTTGCCGCGACAGTCCTGTGGCCCGTGGGTACGTGAGCCGTACCGCCGTGGTCGACGCAATATTCGAACTTCTGCGGAGAGTCTAATGAACCCGTGAAATGATTTGTCAGTGGTGATCTCTTACACAAACAATACTAGGAGAAAATCAAAACATTTATTGAATTGCCACAGGTCCTTCGGGCACTGTCCGAGGGGAGGGTTGATGGGGGGCAAGCGCTCCAACATCCCCCGGGACACATTTTCTCCACCTCGGTATGCATGGCAAGATAGAGCTGCATTTACATGGTAAAATAACAAACCAAATGCCTTTATATCCAGAAACGTCAAACTTTCGTTGCTTATTTGTACCGTCAGGATTGCTTCGATTTTTATCACCGTTTTCATCATTTGGAGCTCTCGATGGGCCCATATATATAACTGGGATGGTTACTAAAGTCTAATTATTCTTCGATGTCACTGTAAGTCTTAAAAAGAACAGAATCAACACAATACTGGAAACACAACCTTTCTCACCGGCGATCTAGCTGGAAATGAGCGGGCTGGTGACTTATCAACCTGTGGCTGACACAAGAGAGTGTGAAACACTCGATATCCACGATTCTATATGAGGGTATAGATAAATATCAAAGTATGCAAATGAAGTATAATATTAATAAAAGACTTTAACGGCATAACGACACAGATAAATTGCCAAATATCATTTCGACAAGCGCGTATTAATACACAAAGTAGTTCATCGGTCAGTCTTGTGTTTTTCTTCGCAAGGTACACAAGTTGATGGACTTAAAATTTGAAAGGCAAATTCGCGTTATATTTTCGTCATCTAGCGGTGACTGTACGGCCTCTGCATTTTATATTATATCCTATCCCACTCTATTTCTTCCGCTCCATAAGATGGCGGTGCCCATTTCGCTCTATCTACACGTGTCGGTCTCTTGAGCTTCTACCCTCATTTTAAAACGCTAGAGCCCCAACTGTAAGCAAAAGCGAAAATTTGCATATCAAACAGTAGGTCTACACAACTCTACTCATCATCTGGTTGGTTAAATCAGGTATTTAATCATATAAAGTTTTTAGTTATAGTGTAATAAAAGACCGCACTAGGGAAGCACGGCGATCGGCAAGGGGGTATAGGTTACCGAGTGCAATGCACGGAGATAGAGGGAAATCGACACTTATAGGGCGTAAGAAATAGATTGAGGAAAGACATAGCTTAAGCTGCCACGGCCTCATATTCACCGGTAAATGACGAAAATGTCTGCTGCATGGCACAGCTCAGAGAAGACCAGAACACCCTCACACAACCAGAGTTTTCTATAAACGGATATAGAGAACTCTAGCACGAAGTGCTAACAAATTGGGGGTATAGGAAAGTTTAGGTTGGGTTTTTGGGTTCGAATGATACCCTAGTTTTGGTTCTCGGTAATGATTACCGGGAGCACGGCGAACGACCATGGAAGCATAGTGATTGGCTACGGAAGCACGGCGATCGACCAGCGAAGCACAGCGATTGGCTAGGGAAGCACAGCGATCAGCGAGGGAAGCACAGTGATTGGCCAGGAAAGGACAGTGATTGGCCAGGGAGCACAGTGATCGGCAAGGAAGCACAGCGATCGGCTAGGGAAGCACGGCGATCGGCCAGGAAAGCACGGCGATCGGCTAGGGAAGCACAGTGATCGGCTAGGGAAGCACAGCGATCGGCCAGGGAAGCACAGCGATCGGCTAGGGAAGCACAGCGATCGGCTAGGGAAGCACAGCGATCGGCTAGGGAAGCACAGTGATCGGCTAGGAAAGCACAGTGATCGGGAAGGGAAACATAGTGAGAGATCGGCTAAGGAAGCATGGCGATCGGCTAGGGAAGCACGGCGATCGGCCAGGGAAGCACGGCGATCGGCTAGGGAAGCACAGCGATCGGCTAGGGAAGCACAGCGATCGGCTAGGGAAGCACAGCGATCGGCTAGGGAAGCACAGCGATCGGCCAGGGAAGCTTAGTGAGTGATCGGCTAGGGAAGCACGGCGATCGGCCAGGAAAGCTTAGTAAGTGATCGGCTAGGGAAGCACGGCGATCGGC
>NC_091550.1:30180051-30186483 GCF_042767895.1 Penaeus vannamei | reverse complement strand
AGGGAAGCACGACGATCGGCTAGGGAAGCACGGCGTTCGCTAGCGGAAGACAGCGATCGGCTAGGGAAGCACGGCGATCGGCCAGTGAAGCACGGCGATCGGCCAGGGAAGCACGGCGATCGGCTAGGGAAGCACGGTGTTCGCTAGGGAAGGACAGCGATCGGCCAGGGAAGCACGGCGATTGGCCAGGGAAGCACGGCGATCGGCCAGGGAAGCACGGCGATCGGCCAGGGAAGCACGGCGATCGGCCAGGGAAGCACGGCGATCGGCCAGGGAAGCACGGCGATCGGCCAGGGAAGCACGGCGATCGGCCAGGGAAGCACGGCGATCGGCCAGGGAAGCACGGCGATCGGCCAGGGAAGCACGGTGTTCGCTAGGGAAGGACAGCGATCGGCTAGGGAAGCACGGCGATCGGCTAGGGAAGCACGGCGATCGGCCAGTGAAGCACGGCGATCGGCCAGGGAAGCACGGCGATCGGCTAGGGAAGCACGGTGTTCGCTAGGGAAGGACAGCGATCGGGTAGGGAAGCACAGTGATTGGCTAGGGAAGCACGGCGTTCGCTAGGGAAGGACAGCGATCGGCCAGGGATTCACAGGGATCGGTTAGGGAAGCACGGCGATAATGATAAGTATAAGAATTATTCGTATTACCATTGCTATTTTTAAAATCATCATTATGTTAATCATTATGATAATGTTTTTTTGAAAGAATCTTTGACAGTATTCAAGACAAGGCCACTGCGTTTTATAGGCGATGTGATGCAACACGGCACCTGCTTCCGTCCCGGCGACCGTGTTGCTCCGCTCTCTCGCAGGAGACATCTCGGTCCTTCGTGTTACTTACATGCCGGAGGCGCAGTAGGACGAGGTCTTGTCGTCGAAGTCCCGTTGGAGAAGGTCATTCAGGTAATCCTCGGTGGTAAGGCGCGCACCTGTCTGGTCGGGCCCAGTATACAGCTGCGCCCACACGGGAGGGTCCTGTGGCGAAGGGGAGGGCACAAGGCTGTCAGGGCTGAAGACAGTGAATGACGCGATCTAGCTGTCATGTAAACATCATTTCTTAAGAAAGACATATTTGAGTTATGTGCACACACACACACACAAGCACTCACACACACACACAAGCACTCACACACACACACACAAGCACTCACACACACACACACACACAAGCACTCACACACACACACACACACACACACACACACACACAAGCACTCACACACACACACACACACACACACACACACACACACACACACACACACACACATATATATATATATATATATATATATATATATATATATATATATATATATATATATATATATATACACACAAACATACACACACACACACACACACACACACACACACACACACACACACACACATATATATATATATATATATATATATATATATATATATATATATATATATATATATATGTATACATACATACATACATACATACATACACACACACACACACACACACACACACACACACACACACACACACACACACACACACACACACACACACACACACACATATATATATATATATATATATATATATATATATATATATATATATATATATATGTATATATATATATATATATATATATATACATACATATGTATTCATGACAGCGCTTGCGAAATAATGTTGAACCAGGGTGGATTATCCGGTTATAATTATCCAAGTGTAAGATATTTTACAATTATTCATTCTATTTTGAGTATAGATATGATATAAAGGGGTTTGAGTATTTCATATACATTTATGAAGACATTAGCTATTTAAGGCCGTCATCTCTTTTGTAGTAATTCAACCCGGGACGTCCGGGTGCCTGACGTTAAGGGCTCATGACGTCACCGTTTCTAGAGGCGGAGCCCAGCACCTGGTCCAGAACAAGCTCTGCCCCTTGCTTCTGCGCATGCGTGACAGGACCCTTCACTGAGCGTTAGCTCAGATGCCAGTTAGAATGAATTATTTTTAAGGCGGGAAAAAACCGCTAAACAGGCAACAGTCACTCTTACAACTTTCATATCTCCTTGCAATAGTACTTCAAAGAAAAGACAATTCATAAGCTCAAAAAAAATGCAAACACCAAGTAAATTTGCACCATTTCCAATCGTAAACACTTTGACCCGAAAAGAATCCGTTGCTTTAGCTTCGTGTATATAAAGCTTTTTACTTTCATAAAAACAAAAAGTTTTATATGTTGTATATACTTTATATAAAGTGAAACTCAAAGGAGTTATATTTTTAGATTATCCGTGAATATTATTTTGACTGTAGGTCTTTAAAAATCGAGTATTTATCATATGATTGCATTCGGACGCTGTTCGAAATCGCTAATACCGTGCAAACAGCGAGGTGCGATGACGGCACATTTCTTATTATCAAGAGTCAAAATGCCTTGCATGTAATCACGATATATTTGAGTGATTGCATTGCTGTTGCTACATTTTCATTGTAACAGGCATTAAATGAATGCAGCAGGCAAGGGAATGTGAAAATATGCGGAAAATAAATGTAAAGAGAGAGAGAGAGAGTCAGAGAGACAGAGAGAGACAGACAGAGAAAGAGAGAGAATCAAAGTCAAAACACTTAATTCCATTATTTGCAATGGTTCTTCTTTGGTCATATGCAGGTCAGTGTACGGTAGGTACTGGGTCCATGGACCTGTTTCCGTGAAAAACCTCTTTATGTGCAGAGAGTTAATATGTCTGGTTTGAATGGAAGGGGGGGATGGAGAGAGAGAGATTTTGTATACGTTCTGGATGTGATTCCCGCGGTGCCGTGTCTAGATTGAAGTGTAGGACAGAACAATATCAGTGATAATCAAGACTTGATATGATAATAATGATAATGACTGTAAAGATAAAATATCAACTGAAATAAATATTTTAATAAACAATGACAATGTCACAACATTATATAGAAGAAATTGATATGATAATGAAAATAAAGGGACTGGAATAACAATAACACAATAATAAAGATGATAATGATAACAATAACAGCGATAATTGAAGTAATAGCAATAATAATAGCAGCAATAACAACCACAATCATATCACAAAACAGCGTGAAACTCATTTTCTATTTTTTTAGATATGTTACGTATTGTTCTGATAGGAGTCTGCTGAGAGTTACATAATAAGGGATAATATAAATAAATATAAACAAAGTCAGTATCCATACGCTCGATGGCCAGTGTGTGTGTGAACCATATACTCGTATATCACTAATTTCTTGCATATTTGAACAAAGAATCCTATAGCAAATAGTACTTGAAATTACTTTACTTGATAAAGATGCAACAGAATATTCACACAAAGGGAAAGAATATTATTTGGCAAGCCGTAAGCACCAAGTGAGGCGCAAACCGATGCATGATGTTTCTGGGATAAATATAAACATGAATACATACATGTACATATAAACATATGTGTATATATATGTATATATACATATACATTTATACATACATATATATATATATATATATATATATATATATATATATATATATATATATATATATATATATATATGTATATATATATATATATATATATATATATATATATATGTATGTATATATATATATATATATATATATATATATATATATGTGTGTGTGTTTGTGTGTGTATGTGTGTGTGTGTGTGTGTGTGTGTGTGTGTGTGTGTGTATATATATATATGTACATATATATATATATATATATATATATATATATATATTCATTAATTTATTTATTTATCTATTTATTTATACATATATTCATGTGTGTATATATATATATATATATATATATATATATATATATATATATATATATATATACACACACACACACACATACACTAACATACGCACGCACAAACGCACACACACACACACACACACACACACACACACACACACACACACACACACACACACACACACACACACACACACACACGCACACACACACACATACACAGATACACAAATATACATATATATATATATATATATATATATATATATAGAGAGAGAGAGAGAGAGAGAGAGAGAGAGAGAGAGAGAGAGAGAGAGAGAGAGAGAGAGAGAGAGAGAGATGTATGTATGCATGTATATGTACATATACAAGGGGCAACACTTCGCTCTGAGGAGCAGCCGCACTCCAACAATCTATTCAATAAATGGAATCTAGATGTCTTGGTTGTCTATTTTAAACCCTAAGCTCGCCATCTACCAAACTCTGTAGGGCTTTGTTGTACCTAGGTTTTCCTTAAATATTTCTTATTCTGTGTTCAATTCTTAATATCAAGTCATTAATTGTGCATTGACGTTGTTTTGTATTCTGTGTTCACTTATCTGTTAAAGGTATTCCTTTGTAGCTCTGAGTTGTTGTGGCGGACGCCACAATCATATCGGCACCGGCGGTACCTCGCTTCGCATAATTACCGCACTCAACATCAACGCAGCAACTGCCCGAGGGTCCAATACCAACAGGAGGCCCTTCATCCGATTCCTTGCCGCTGACGGTATCTGCTTGTACGACAAGCGGTTCGGCAACGCGGCCTACCATTGTCTCAACGGATGTAGGTGGAAGCCTCGAAGACATCCAAAACAACATGGAAGGTGGCCATTATACAACACGGCCACAACACCGAATAATGAAGTCAACCACCCCCGACGCCCAGCTCTGCCTCACTGCAGACGCCAGCAAAGTTCCTGTAGGAGCTCCACTGGAGCTAGAAATGCAAGGCAGACACGACAGCCCCTGACATCCAACAGAGAGCTCCTAGCCATTACTAACCTCTACTGGGCAAAAGACACCCTCTGCAACCCCAGCATGACCAGCTCCTCGTCGTGCCCAGAGTATTCTTCCCCAACAGCCCAAGCGACACTCAACTAGAGGACTTCCGTCAGAGAGCCCAGCAATTCGCTGTCAGCAGACCAACCCGACGCTCTCAGTACACACCCTATACCCCACCAAGATGGCCAAGTTCGTCTTTTCATCATGATGACGCCACCTACACGAGATCCGGACGTCATTTCCGCCCGCGCAGGACCCTCGCTCTGAAGTCCTTTCTTCCTCGATAGGGGGGAGGCATTGTGGGTACAACGAGTCAGCCGACAGGCAAGCATGCCGAGGTGCGCGACGTGAGAGATAGGATGCAGCCGTCGGCCAATCAGCACACAGCCGCAAAACGACCCAGCATTCTTACTTTGCCCATTTTGCATTTATACCGCATTTTCCGCCGAAAAGACACACACTTCACAGACTTCTCTGCACTTCAGTGTTTGCTTCACCTTACCACTCAAGACCTTAGCTCTTGACTACCTCGCTGAAGGCCTCTCTACATTGTCTTACTAGGTACGTACTTTTACCGCCGCTTGAGGATGCTTTTCCCTCAGCACCGCCCGCTAGCTCGCATTCTGTGGCGCCCCCTGAAGATGGGTTTCCTTCAGCGCCACCCGTTCACTACAGTTCCGAAGCCCGAGAATATCGCTCTCTCGGCATCCGCAAGCACTGCCATGAGAGACCCTTGTAGGTAGAAACAAAGGGTGGATGCGGCTATGCGCCCACTTTGGCGTTAGCTCCTGGATGATGATATTCTACATATTCTTATATATTTGTCATATATACATATGCATATACGCCTGTCCATTGCTTCCCGTTTATTCCTCTTTTTGCCATGCCAGACATTCCAATGTTGTGTTGTCTATCTCTTCCACAAGAGCTATGCATTTATATAATGCTTACTTGTTCATCACCAGTTGTCACATGTTAACAATGTGATTCAGAGCGATATTTAGACCACTGTATAGGAGATGAGGCAAACTACCTGCGGGGAGACAAGGAGCAACACCTCTCTCAGGAGCAGCCACACTCCAACAGTCAATAAATGGTCTAGACATATTGGTTGTCTATGTTAAACCTTAAGCTCGCCATCTACCAAACTCATGTAAGGCCCAACATTAAGGCCCTTACATACATAAATAAATAAATGAATAAATGAATAAATAAATATATATATATATATATATATATATATATATATATATATATATATATATATATATATATATATATACAGAGACATGTGTGCAATTATATGTGTGTATATGTATTTACATATATATATATATATATATATATATATATATATATATATATATATATATATATATATATATATATATATATATATATATATATATATATATATGTATATGTGTGTGTGTGTGTGTGTGTACAGAGACATGTATGCAAGCATATGTGTGTATATGTATATACATAAATATATATATATATATATATATATATATATATATATATATATATATATATATATATATATATATATATATATATATATATGAACCGTATTCATGTTGACAAATGTG
>NC_091550.1:30150051-30160051 GCF_042767895.1 Penaeus vannamei | reverse complement strand
GGTCGTATAACTTCTGCACAGGTACCGGCATCTCCAAATTTGTCAAGAGAGTTCATGACCCCTGCTCCCAGGCCAATCTGTCTGCTGTCTTCCTGGTCTGACAGCCTAGAGTTATGAACTACACTACCAAGGTATGTCTTTAATGTCCTCGCCACAAGCATGTAGCAACCAAACAGGTTCTCCCTAAAGTCCTGAATCTTGGTCTTGGTCCAGGACACCTCTAGACCTAAGGACTTTGCTTCATTACTAAATGCATCGAGAGCCACAACTAAGGATTCCAAGGACTCAGATAGAATAGCAACATCATCAGCAAAATCAAGGTCGATGATCTTGATATTGCCCATGACTTTGAACAGTAGCTCTGCCCAGCATCCAGTCCATGCAAGTGTTGAAAAGTGTTGGTGCAAGCCTTGTCTCCTGAACTAACAGGAAAGAAGTTCAACAGCTCCCCGCCCCCCACCCTACACACACAAACTAAACAGCACTTTCAGTATCATTATACAGACTTGCTATTAGTCCAATAAACCTTGTTGGAATTCCTCTTTCTCAGGATCTCCCAGAGTGATTCCTGATGCACTGTATCGAACGCCTTCTTGAGGTCGATGTAGGCTGCAAGCAACCAACACCCGAACTCATGACAAAGCTCTACAATGACTCATAGTGCATGGATACAGTCTATTGTGGACTTACCAACAGTGAATCCAGAGTGCTCCGACCTCTGATGCCTTAGTAGGTGGTCTCTGATATGTCTCAGAAGGATGTGGGTGAGAACCTTGCCTGGCATTCTGAGCAGTGTGATGCATCGGTGATTGCTGCAGTCCCATCGGCCCCTTTTCCCCTTCCAGAGAGGGATAACCACACCCCTCAACAGGTCAGGGGGAATGGTACCGGACCGTCAGATGGCAAACAGGACAGCATGCAATCCCCACACCATGGGTTCACCACCAGCCTTTAACAGTTCATTTGGGATGCCGCATATACCTGCTGCTTTACCGCTCTTCAGCTTGGAGTTGGCCTCCCCCCCCTAACTTCAGTTAGGGAGGGAGGATCCTCACTGATGGGTGGGTCTGGCAACGGAATCTCGGCAACCAAGTTAATTGTTGGTGGGTCAACCTGGTACAACTGCTTAAAATACTCAGCCCAGGGCTCCCGCACCGCAACAGGATGTGAGACAATCTGGCCACTTACTAAGCGAACTGCTGTCACCTGTGAAGAGAGCTTGGAGTTCAGCTTTCTCGGGGCTTGGTATGCAGGACGAAGGTCATTTACCAAGAAATGGGCTTCGGCCTCCTCTGCAAGACTTGTCCCTTCTTAACAGTGACCGAGTTCTGTACACCTGAGAATGGTGCAAATCCTGATCCCCTGTCAGACTAGCCACACAGCAAGCATCTGTTGCGTCCAGTGTCTCTTTATAATAGAAATTCTGTCTTGCTCTCCGGCTTTCACCAATCGTCTTGGGCTGCATCAAGTGTTTCTCGCTTGAAGGTGTTCCACAGTAGTACTGGATCCGTCAGATTGTCAAGCAATGCGAAACGACCAGAGACTGCCTCGGCAATCCCCCGGGAACATTCCCTCTCCCTCAGCCTGTCCAAGTGAAACACCCTGGGGTGATCATTGAACCGCTGGGGAAATTTGAAGTGGACTCGAGGATAGCTACAACAATCTATGGTCAATACCACAGATTTCGGCAATCCTATACACCCTGCAGTTCTGGAGGATCCTCCAACGTGTGCTAACGAGTATGTGGTCGATCTCATGGCTGCATTACCCACATCGCTGTGCCATGTCCAACGATGTGGGTCTAAGCACTGGTACCAGGAGCCATAAATCTTCAATTTCTAGGACCTAGCAAAGTCCCGGAAAAGGAGGCTATTCTCGCTGCCGGTATCAGCTCCCGAACCATAGGGACTGACACACATCTCATAGCTAGCTCGATCAAAGCCAGATACTGCATTAAAGTCACCCAGAACCATCCGTATATCTCACCGGGGACACCTGTCTGACACAGATGCTACTGTGGCGTAGAACATCTCTTTCATGTTGTTTACAAACATCGGTAGGAGCAAAAATAAGAGACATGAAGCCAAAATGCTAGCTTCACTCTTTACCATTATACGCTTATCGACTGGAGTAACCACTACTACCGAGGGAAGGAGTCTACTGTATACGATGACCGTTGCTGCGGCCCGATCAGTAATAGGTGTAGCCACCTACACTGATCGTGCCGCTGCCAAGTCTTCTCACCTCCGAGAGAGCAGCCACCTCCACTCTCAACTTTCCCAGCTCCCTTGACAGCAGCGGCAAACGATCATCCTGACGCAAAGAACGGACGTGCCAAGCCCCCACCCTAACTTCCCGCCTGAGGTTTATCCACGGGCAATCACTCCGGGTGGACGCCACCTCTGCCACACCCCGCCGACGCTGCTGTGTAGATAGATGTATATATATGTATAAATATATGAAATATGTATATATAATCCATATGTACATATATATATATTATATATAAATAAATATATATACACATATACACATTTTTACACATATATATACATCTATATATATACATCTATACATATACATATATATATATATATATATGTATGTATGTATGTATGTATACATATATGCACACACACACACACACACACACACACACACACACACACATATATATATATATATATATATATATATATATACATACATATATGTCTGAACAATATGAACAAGGCATACTAGGCCCTAGCAGCTGCCTTCCTTCCTTCAGCGGACGCAGGTGTTCACTCTGCTTTATCTTTCGACACTTTTACGGCCAAAGCAAGTAAACGCCCTCCTAAGGAATAGCTGGATAAAAAGAACGTCTCGTCAGACAACGGAAAGAAGACATGAGAACAAGAGGAGACAAAAGACAGAGGCCTCGCTCGTTCCCACTGCCTCTCACCCGGGACGACGGATATTATGAAGATTACGAAGAAAAGTAGACATAAATCGTCTAAGGGCGTCTCTCGTCTGCACACGCGCGGTGGCGGGAGAGGAGACAGTGACTAGGAGACAGAACACCTCCTGGCAGTCCCGAGACAAGGATGGACTCGTTCTTTTCACATCGGTAAGAGGAGTGCTCATCTAAGTTGTCTAGAGAGGTATTGGGCGAATTAGTCCGGGTATTGGAAAGTTTATCAGGAGAACATACTGTCTTCCAGGGGCTAGTTGTTAAGAAGATTGTTAACAGCTAGATGGGGTAGTCACAACCGGTGGGGTCAGGTCTACTTCCGGTACATTTTGATTTAATCCTGTTCTGTATGTATTGTTATTATGTTGATTTAAAGAAGATGATAAATATAGTAAAACTAATACCTTTTTAAGTTGACCTGCAGTTAGTCAGAGTTTCCAGTTCTGCCTATTGAAAGAACTGGTTGTGGTAGTTGTACCAATTTATCGTAACAGTTATTATTTACAGATAAATATACAGCCTGTTTACTACAGCGGTGGCGGTTTTCCACGTTACTTTTCGTTACATTATGTATTTGACCGCCAGTTTTTTGTTGCAGCTAGGGGTTCCCCGAGACGCTGGGTTCTAATTTCCTATATTGTATTCTTTTTGTAGTTTTAATGGCTACTTTCAGTTTAGATTTGCCTTTTTTTTTTTTTCTTTGTATTGCAATATAGTGTTCATGCTACTTTTATTGTAGGAATATGTTCTTGTAATATTTAGTGCAAGCTGGTTGCTATATTGTTAGATTATTTCTTAACATTCCCAGTATCCCCCCCTCCCTTTTTTTGAGCTACAGAGTGTGGCACGGAGGTTGCTTACCGTCCGACACTGCTGACCTCTGACCGCGTAAGCGCTCCGTCAGCGGTCACTGGGCGAGCAGACTGCACCGGACTTTGGGAGAGAGTCCGCTCGGGTGGTGGTCAGGGTCAAGGTCTATATAAGTACAGGTCTCGTCACTTCGGAGTTCTGCGCAGGCCTATGACGTCACTTGGAGAGAGCTGAGAGCAAGGGGGGCGGGGGGAATCAGAGCATAGTAGGGTGGAAGGGAGATAATAGAAAACGGTGGTAAATGAGCTGATACTTTAGTAATTTTAGATGTCGGCACGTTGAACAATTTGCATATTGGACAGATTTTACAGGCGATGATTATCAGCGATTGTTTATAGGCCTATATCACATATTCTACGTGAATTTAGTTTTGTAATTTTCATGTTGCAGCTTAGACATGGCATAATAAAGACGTAAAATAGATTTAAAAAAAAAACATGGCATATGTAAACTCCAAATGTTTTTTGACGAATTTATTATAAAACAAATCATACAACAATAACAATAATAATGTTAATAATAATAATGGCAATACATAAACATAATAATAACAAATGTACATGTATAAGCTGCAACCAGTCACTGGGTATTGTGGCTTGCCGGTGCCGGTCAGTCAAGCGAGCGAAAACGGAGAGAGGGAGAGATCCTTACGGCTCTACCTCACATCAAAGAATGACCACACGATTAGCATCGAACCCCCAGGCTCTGTCTCCAGATGACGTCATGCGCGAGATGAACGAATTTGAGTCGCTTAGTGACGAGACCTGTACTTGACGGGTGACGGGCGTACGGGTGACGGGGGTTTGGGGATTCCGGGCGACGATAGTGGAGTGACTGGTGACGTCATAGCAGACTGCTTGGGTTGAGTCACGGGGTTCCGTGAGACGGTGCGACTGGGCAGGGCATCCCTGTGACGTCACGGGCGGGTTGCGGGTGCGCGGATTGTGCCACTAGGGAGGCGTAGTGTTGCCGTTTGTACCTCGGGATTTTGTTTTGTGTTATTTTTCTTGTTTTCGTTTTGGTAGTTTTTGCTCATGGATGAGGGTCGGCTGTTTTGGGGAAAGCAGCTGAGGATTTGATTTTTTTTTTTCCATTCGGACTCGATCTGCAACAGGGAGGGTATCCTCTTTGGTGGGGCGGGTGCCCGCTGCTGTAGACGATATTGTCACGTCAAGTGATCCTGTAAAACTGTGCATGACTCAACACTATGGCTAAAAGGGGAACAAAAAACGCACCTTACCTGGGGCAGGGATCTTCTACTGACGACTCAACTGGGGAAGGATAAATTTAGCCCTGGAACGGCTGCGGGGGGAGCCGTTGAGCATTTGTAAGTTCTGGAGGGCTGCAAATACTACCAAGGATGTTAAGTTCTTTAAAGGAGCGGCTCCTGCTATGCCAAGTCTAAGCACACTAGTGGTTAGGTTATGTGAGATAAGGTAGAAGGATGGGGAGCCAATTACTAATTTTTTCAATGGTCTGTACCAGGTTGCTTGGGAGTTGGTGGGCATCAAGGAGTTGGAGCCTATCATTATGGGCGCATTCTGCTTGTTGGTGAAGGATTTACCTGTTTCCTTCGTCCTAAAGCATACATTGGATGATATTGTTTCGCCGACCACACTTTTAGAGTTCTATAACTCATGGGTGTCTGACAACCCGGAGTTAGTGGTCTCAGCTAAGGCAAAGGCCTCAGCTGGCACTTGGTTACGGCTGCTACATCACCTAGAGTGCCGGTGCAGGGTCTTGCAAAGGGAGAGATGAAGACTGGGAAGCAGGCGAAGGGCCTGTCAACCCCTTTGCCTCCCCAAGGTAAGCTGGGTCCTAGTAGGGGACATTCTAGTATGAGCATCGGAGAAGTACGACGGAATACCGGCGCTCCTGCTTGCCTATATTGTAGTAGCGAAGGTCATTCAATGAACGAATGTTCTGCATTCATTTGGATGATTGGATGATTAGGGGAGAGGGGATCCCCACCCCAGGTAAGGTGCATTTTTTGTTCTCCTTTTGGCCATAGTGTTGAGTCATGCACAGTTTTTCAGGATAACTTGCACCAGTTACATGGAGGGTCACAGGCCGGAGGGGCCGGTGTCATTCGGGGGGGGCGTCGCCGGTCGCAGGTGTGAGAGATAGGAGGCCAGGAAATATGGTGTGCTTCTATTGTCAACAGCCGGGTCATATGAAGATACACTGTCCGGTGCGACTTCAGAAAAAGGAGGGTGGACAGGCCGCTCCGCCTCCTTATTCAAAAAGTGACGAGGGGAAGGGGAGCACATAGATGTGTTCCCTGAAGATGGTTCATGGTAAGGGTGAAGGGGACTTTGGCTCGAAGATCCATTCCTTCTTCAGGGAGGGAGGGGGTAATAACCGTACAGTCTTTTGGTGCGGGGTTACTTCTTTTTTATTTACTTTTGGGTGAACTAACAAAGGTCGTGTTTGATATGGGAGGGGGATGTTCATTAGTAAGAAGTAAATTTTTACATGGAAGGAATATCGAGGTAAGGGATTCCAGTCTCAGGGTCAGGTGAGGTGGTGTCACTGACATAGGCCAGAGAGTGGAGGCCGATATTCCACTGAAGTTTTGTCCAGTAAAGGTTAGGAAATTTGTAATTAGGTTGTGATCTTATACGGGAACATCAGGTTGTATTTGTTAACCATACACCTGTCGATCGAGGGTCAACAGGTAGATGTGGTGTGGAGTCTTTCAGAAGCAGGCTCAGTTGCTACCGTGTTAAATGATTGTGGGGGACGCCCTACATACAGTGCAGGGAGACCGACTCCGGGGACGCCTGGCATGTCGGCCCCTGGGGGAGCAACGGGAGCAGATCAGAAGGTACTCTTAAATGAGGAGGACACTGTAGATAACAGTATAGCATAGAGTGGAGTAGCCACATTAAGAGAGAGTCAGATTTTAGATGCACATTCCTGCGGAGTATTAGATTTAGAACTCAGTGGGGATGGAAAGGTTCAGGGGAGGATAAGTTCCATGTTGTTTATACCACGGGAGTTGACTGGCTTAAGACTTTCGGAACGGGTAGTCAGGATACAATGATCCAGGAATCGTCTTTGGTTTAGGGTTCCATATGCAGTGAAAGAGGATTTTCCTGTTGAGGTAGAATCAACGGTCTGCATAGGGGACGCCGTCGAGTTGCAGAAACGTCAGCTTGACGAGGACATGGTTGCAATAGGAGCTGTCAGTGTTAGCATAAGTACTACAGGAAACAGGGTAGTTAGGTTGTTAGAGGAGGCTGGTTTGCAAAGGGTTCAAAGGAATATGACATGTTGTCAGGGATAGTTTGGGAATTTCCAAGGGTATTTTCTCTGGGTGACGAACCATTGATGATCTCTGATCAGTTTTTCCATGAGATAAGGGCAGAAGGACCACCTATCTATAAGAAGTCATATTTAATTCCTTTAAAATATAGGGAAGAGATTAGGCACCAAATCGAGGATAAAATGGCACAAGGGGTTATTTCGCCTTCGTGATCCCCTCATAACAGTCCTTTAGTACCTGTCCAGAAGAAAGAGGGGAGTCTGAGACTATATGAATTTTTGATTATTGAATGAAGTAATTCAGGATGATAGGTATCCACTGCCTCACATAGATACGGTCCTACAGCGAATGGGTCGAAGTAGGATTTTTTCTTGTCTTGACCTTCGTCAAGGCTATCATCAAATCCCTCTGACATCATGAAGTAAGGAACTTACGGCTTTCTCGACTCCGGAGGGGCACTATCATTTCAATGTGTTACCTTTCAGATTGAAGGATGCTCCTGCATCCTTCCAGAGTATCATAAACTAGGTTCTCACCGGATTAGTAGGTGGGGTTGGGTTTATGCACTTAGATGACATTGTTGTTCTTGGAGATTCGTGGGAAGAACACTGTAATGATTTAAGAGCAGTGTTGTTACGGCTACAAGAGGCCAATCTCGCACTGAAGCTGTCAAAGTGCGTATTCTTCAAGTCACAGGTAGATTATTTGGACCATATTATCTCAGCAGATGGGGTAAAACCTCAGCCACAGAAGGTTAGGGCGATGAAAGACTATCCCTTTCCAGTTACTATGCGAGAATTGCAGGCATTTTTGGGCGCTGCAAATTACTATCGCAAGTTCACTAATGGGTTTGCAGACAGCATAACCATTAGTAGATTTAACCAGAGGGCTTCGCCCGGTAGATAATAAGAGTAAATTACAATGGAGTTCTGAGGCAAAGGAGGCTTTTGAGCTTCTGAAGGGAGCCCTAAGTGAAGATATAGTACTGAACTTCCCGGATTTTACTTGGAACTTTGTACTAGCCACGGATGCGAGTAAATTTGCCATTGGAGGGGTCCTTCAACAAAGGGACGATGCCGGGGTATTACGGCCTTTCCGGATTTTCAGGAGGCTGCGTTGCGGTTGGAACACAGTCTCCCAATCTCAGGTCATGCTACCCTGGTTGGCATGTTTGCAGTCTTCATAGACATGAAAGAAGCAGTGCGAATATTTTGTAGAAAGTGTGAAACGTGCATACATTATAAACCGGCGCGGGAGGTTCCAGCATACTTACTAAGTTTTCCAGAGGTCACTGAACCTTTTCAGAGGGTTCACATGGATTAGTGGGTCCTTTTCCCGTGGCGGAGGGGTTTAAGTATATTCTCATAGTGGTGGATGCCTTTATGTGGCCCCTTTAAAAACAAAGGAGGCACCAGAGATAGCAAGAGACGGTAGTGATAAATGAGGGAGCTCCAGGACACATCGTAACGGATGGGGGTCGGGAGTTTGTAAATGAGTTCTAAAGGGAATTATGTACACAGTTACAGATGGGTAGACATGTGATAACTCCATATCACCCTAGTTCAAATGGCCAGGTAGAAAGAGTAAATGGTGTCTAAACTAAAATTCTGAGGACCTTGGTTTGGGACAATCAGATTAGTTGGAATGTGATGTTGCCTGTGGCCACATTGCCATACAACACCGCATACCATCGGATAATTAGGGATTCTCCGGTTTTTGCTTTGAAACACCGCGATCCAAAATGGCCATATATGCTATTTGCAGACTTACAGGATTATAACTTAGAGGATTATTCTCAGGAACTTCAAGTGATAGGTAGTAAGGTTTTCAAGCACTGCCAGTATCACATCGAGGAGGAGATAAAGAAAAGGCCACGAGATAGACCTCGGGCAAGAAACCGTCCCATAGTAGAGGGTGACAGAGTATTTGACGAGGCGGTACCAAAGCCTGGGCTGAGTAAAAAGGTACAGCCCTTATTTACTGGGCCTTATCGAGTGATAGATAGGGCAACGGAGGTGGTATATAAGTTACGAAGGCTGTCGGATCAGAAGGAATGTAAGATTCATGCTGATAGGCTAAAGTTGGAATCGTCCCTTTGCTCAGGCCAGAGGGGGAAATGTAAACAGGGCATATCCTATTCATGACCCTATTAGCTCTAAGGATCAAGAGGAAACTCAGGGGTAAATAATAAATAGTGAGTGGAAGAGTACTCACTTATTTTCTGTAATGTAGTTCTCATGTTGGGATATTTTTCAGATCATTTTGGGAGTGGGGGCCCGGATGGAGATAGAGGATTCTTTGGCAAGCACCAGCTAGTTTTTATTTCGGAGGGACAGGTCCTCTACACTTTGTCTGTGCAGATCATACCTATACAAGTAGAGAGGACACGACTTAACGGGCCTTTGCTTGAGCTAGAGGAGGCTTAAAAAAGACTGGAGGATTCCGTGGGATTGTTGGACTGCGCAGTAAAAAAGTTGGTAAAGTCAGTGGGTGAGACCCAGCGATTATTTTTGCTTAGTCTGACTGGAAAACTATAGGTCAGCCTTAAAAAGAATCAGACAGGACCAATACTCATTGTTGGGTGGTTTATGAGAGGCAGTTAAGGGGCAGTTGTCACCGGAACTTTTTCCGCCGGGCAGTGTTGGACTTGTTATTACATCTCTCACAGGAGGGTGTACATTAAATTTTCCCCCCAAGGGAGCAGGATGTTCATCTGTATTATGATCTGATACATGTGACAGTTTGGCCAGGGATTTCTTCTGGACAGCTGATTATGTATCTGGCATTCCCCTTGCCGGGGTTGAAGTTGCATGTCTTCAGTGTCCATAGTTTCCCGAGACCGGGAGACCATCTTTATACAAACAAAGATATTTGCCTCGCATCTGTTTGTTTCAGAATCCCGGGACATG
>NC_091550.1:30142551-30145051 GCF_042767895.1 Penaeus vannamei | reverse complement strand
CAGCTGTTTTGAAATGCGCGCCCAAACTGTTACCAACCGCCAGTGGAATAAACTCCACCCTCAACTTAAGGGGACCGTCCCTGAAAATGGCCACCTTTCCCTACTCTATACATCATAAAAAAAATATCGGTTAGAGATAACTGACTGATTCTTTTTGCATGCTATAGAGTAAAGAATTGCGCTCCGTTATATATTTAAATTTTAACTTTGCTCCCCCATTGGGGGGTCACCCCCAAAAAAGTCGAAAAAATCGTTTTTTTTTTTATTTTGGTATGTCTTCGGTACATCCCAACTATCACAGCTCTTTACAGAATATTCCCCCAAAAATACTTGTGTTAGATCAACTCTAGCCTATAGCCATGTAAAAGGCCGAATTTTGAATTTCCTTTTTTTTTTTTTTTTTTTTTGTTTGGCGGGGGACAGCTTGACATAGAGAACTATTTTTGATATTTTTTTCAGCATTAAAATATTATTTTTTGATTAAGGCAAAAATTCAAAAATCGGCCTTTTACCTGCCCTTAGGACGCCGAGGCTCTAGTGAAAGCAACAAACTGCATTTGGATCGCATGAAAATTACCTGAGTTGGGATGTACCGAAGATTTGTAAAAAAAAAAATGGCGGAGCTACGGCATTTTGTATTTGGCACCTTGCCAAAGTTCGTTATCTCTGTTATTTTTCTCTGAATCTAATGATATTATATATAAAAAAAATGCTTATTTAGTGTACTTTGCAATGCAATGATTACCAAGTCAATAGGAATTTTCATGTTCAATAGGGACGCTATTCTGTAAAGGTATGTAATTTTTTTTTTCGTTGTTCATAAAAGTTGACATTTTTGTGTGAAAAGCTTAATAAATGCATTTTACCACAGAGACAACTAATCTAAACCAGATAAAAAACTCTTTTTTTATTTTTTTCTATTTCTTTTTATTTTCCATTTTATTTTTATTATTTTTTTTATTTTGAAGAAATGGGGAACTGTGGATGGCAACATTAGTACAAAATCATTCTAATTATAAAGTCCTGGCATGAATACAACATGGTGGTTCAATTTTGAGAATTTTAAAAGCATATATATTTAGTACATTGAATTCGAGAACTTACGAAAGTCGTTGAATATTTCCCATGCCTCACACAGGGGGGGGGGGGGGAGATGGTCACTGGGTGCTTATAATTTTCGAGGAGGATCATATGTACGTGAACGCACACACATAAAGTTAAAAAGATTAATCATCATAATTTAGTAGGCCTACATTGACTTTCATATCTAAATAATAAAATATATTAGTTATCCCTCTCATACCATTTTCTTTGATAATTGTCAATATTAACAGATTGCAAAGGAGAACAAGTGTATAGTTTATGATTAGCCATTTGCATCCATTATCTTTACTAAGAAGTGCATAAAATCATGCAGACTCCTAGGTGTTGTGGGATATTTGCCAATTTTAAACATTAGTGCTCCGTATGTGATATACGTATATATTACCTCGTAAACTAAAACATATTACCAGGGAGTCTCAGTCAAAGCATATTTCGTGTGTAAAAGGACACAAAACATACATAGCGACGTACCTCTCCGGGTGTTGAGGGACTCGCGCGCCGGCTGCAAGACAACGAGCCATAGCAGGCGCTTAAAACGCTTTCCAAGGCAGGCAATCCTTGTTCAGTGATGCTAGACATGTGGAAGTGTCTTTCTATAAAGTACAAATCATAACAGTCCTTAAAGAACATAGAAATGTCTAAATAACATACAACATATACATACTTGGGTTTTAAAAGCAATAGACAAGTATTCCTACCAACAATCTCGGGGAGAGATAACTTATGCTTAAGTGGGAGGTTTTCATCAACTAAACAGTCGTGTTCTCGGCGAAAACCGGGAACCAATACAGGGACGGGCACCCCCCCTTTTCCCATGATATATGACGTATATAACATAGGGCACTGTACAGGTGCAAATATGCATGAATGCATCTGCGTACTCAGAGCGTAGGGCGGCTGTTTGGCAACTCAGAGCGTAGGGCGGCTGTTTGGCAACTCAGAGCGTAGGGCGGCTGTTTGGCAACTCGGGGGAAGGCATCAAACGTTTAGGTCGCCTACAAAGTTGCGTGAAATGATATCTCCTTCTTTACCTCTAAACTCCCTCATGCTAAAGTGCTTCCTCCGCCTGTTTTTTATGGGAAAGCCATATAGGATTATCTCCAGGACTCTTCGGTAGCAGAAAGAAAGGTGAGTAGTGTGTAGTTACAATAGGAGTGCGGGATGGACTCACGGGCTTGTAGATTCTCGATCATATTTCTAAATTCACGTTAGGAGCTTATCGTAATTTTGATGCTCCCATTTTTTTCTTTCTTTCTTTCTTTTTCATGTGCTATTTCATACATCGAAACGAACTAACTTAGACTATGGCAGGCGAAAAACTGGAGAACTAATTTAAAGATGAAATACGCAGCCCAATTATTGTCAAGCTATTTGTTATCGGAGATCAGGTGATATC
>NC_091550.1:30125051-30127551 GCF_042767895.1 Penaeus vannamei | reverse complement strand
AAGTCCCCAAATTCCTGGACCTTGGTCTTGGTCCAGGAGACCTCTAGACCCAGGGGCTTCGCTTCATTGCTAAATGCATCGAGAGCCGCTACTAGGGTTTCCAAACTCAGATAGAATGGCAACGTCATCAGCAAAGTCAAGGTCTGTAACCTTGATATTGCCCAGCATTGCCCCACAATGACTTTGAACAGTAGCTCTGCCCAGTATCCAGTCCATGCAAGTGTTGAAAAGAGTTGGTGCAAGGACACAGCCTTGCCTCACTCCTGAACTAACAGGAAAGAAGCTCGACAGGCCCCCACCACACTTTACAGCACTTTCAGTACCAGTATACAGGCTTGCTATTAGTCCAATAATCCTTGTTGGTATTCCTCTCAGCCTCAGGATCTCCCAAAGTGACTCCCGATGCACCGTATCGAACGCCTTCTTGAGGTCGATGTAGGCTGCGAGCAGCCCACGCCCGAACTCACGACGGCGCTCTACAATGACTCGAAGCGCGAGGATACGGTCTATTGTGGACTTACCAGGAGTGAATCCGGATTGCTCCAGTCTCTGGTGCCTCAGTAGATGGTCTCTGATACGTCTCAGAAGGATGTGGGCGAGAACCTTGCCTGGTACACTGAGCAGTGTGATGCCTCGGTGATTGCTGCAGTCCCAACGGTCCCCCTTCCCCTTCCAGAGAGGGATGACCACACCCCTCAACAGGTCAGGAGGAACGGAACCGGACTGCCAGATGGCAGCCAGGACAGCATGTAACCCCCGTGCCATAGGTTCACCACCAGCCTTTAACAGTTCAGCTGGTATGCCGCAGATACCAGCTGCTTTACCACTCTTCAGCTTGGAAATCGCCCCCCTAACTTCAGTTAGGTGGATCCGGCAGCGGGATCTCGACACTACCCGCATCCAAGTTAACTGTTGGTGGGTCAACCTGGTACAGCTGCTCAAAATACTCAGCCCAACGTCCCCGCACCGCAACAGGATCTGAAACGATCTGACCACTTACTGAGCGAACTGCTGTCACCTGTGAAGAGGGCTTGGAGTTCAGCTTTCTCAGGGCTTGGTATGCAGGACGAAGGTCATTTACTAAGAAATGGCCTTCTACCTCCTCTGCAAGACTCCTAATAAACTGTTCCTTGTCCCTTCTTAACAGGGACCGAGTTCTGCGCACATGCGAACGGTGCAATTCCCGATCCCCTGTCAGACGAGCCGCACGACATGCATCTGTGGCTTCCAGTGTCTCCTGCGAGATGGAATTCTGTACTGCTCTCGGGCGTACACCAATCGTATCTTGAGCTGCATCAAGCGTTTCACGCTTAAAGGTATCCCACAGAAGAACAGGGTCTGTCAGACTGCCAAGCACTGCAAAACGATCAGAGATTGCCTCAGCAAACCCGCGGGCACACTCCCCCTCCCTCAGCCTGTCCAAATGAAACACCCTAGGGTGATCATTTGACCGCTGGGGGGTTTTGAAGTGGACCCGGAGGGTAGCCACAACCAATCTATGGTCAGTACCGCAGACAAATACTCAGCCCAACGTCCCCGCACCGCAACAGGATCTGAAACGATCTGACCACTTACTGAGCGAACTGCTGTCACCTGTGAAGAGGGCTTGGAGTTCAGCTTTCTCAGGGCTTGGTATGCAGAACGAAGGTCATTTACTAAGAAATGGCCTTCTACCTCCTCTGTAAGACTCCTAATAAACTGTTCCTTGTTCCTTCTTAACAGGGACCGAGTTCTGCGCACATGAGAACGGTGCAATTCCCGATCCCCTGTCAGACGAGCCGCACGACATGCATCTGTGGCTTCCAGTGTCTCCTGCGAGATGGAATTCTGTACTGCTCTCGGGCGTACACCAATCGTATCTTGAGCTGCATCAAGCGTTTCACGCTTAAAGGTATCCCACAGAAGAACAGGGTCTGTCAGACTGCCAAGCACTGCGAAACGATCAGAGATTGCCTCAGCAAACCCGCAGGCACACTCCCCCTCCCTCAGCCTGTCCAAATGAAACACCCTAGGGTGATCATTTGACCGCTGGGGGGTTTTGAAGTGGACCCGGAGGGTAGCCACAACCAATCTATGGTCAGTACCACAGAACTCAGCACTCCTGTACACCCTGCAATTCTGAAGGATCCTCCAACGAGTGCTAACGAGTATGTGGTCGATCTCCTTGGCTGCGTTACCTGCATCACTGTACCATGTCCAGTGATGTGGGTCTGGGCGCTGGTACCAGGAGCCAGAAATCCTCAATTTCTGGGACCTAGCAAAGTCCCGGAAAAGGAGGCTATTCTCGCTACCGCCATCACCTCCTGAACCATGGGGACCGACAGACATCTCATAGCCAGCTCGATCACAGCCAGATACCGCATTGAAGTCGCCCAGAACAATGCGAATATCTTGTTGGGGACATCTGTCTACCACAGATGTAAGTTTGGCATAGAACATCTCTTTCACGTCAAGTTTACAAACATCGGTAGGAGCGTACACAGCAATAAGAGACATGAAG
>NC_091550.1:30055051-30057551 GCF_042767895.1 Penaeus vannamei | reverse complement strand
TATATATTCAAAGTAAAACTAGAAAACATTTAATAGAGCACTCTGTTCTCAAAGGGTTCGGCCAAAACTATAAATTATTTGCATCTGAACTTTAATATTATCTCGTCCTGGATACTATCCCACTCACAGCAGTGTCATGAATGGCTGATTTCAACACTACCCCAAGATTACACTGTGCCACGTCCACCCAAAGCGCCTTATCTCACTCCTACTAAGAATATATGGGCAGACAGGGACTTACTCCAAGACCATACACCCAATCGTCATATCATTGTTGCCCTGTAGCAACATGACCCCGAGCTGAAGCTCCATTTATTTCCCAGGTTGGGTCATATCACGTCCAGAGCCTTGTCCTTTCTTACACACCAACAAGTAGTACTCGGGACTCACTGCCGAGACGTTTTACGGCTCTTCCATTGCACTACAGGCTCCCCTCGTTCCCGAGAGTATCACCTCATGATCCTGACCACGACAAGCAGCAGCAACACAAAGACTACAGTTCTTTGCAAATGGGAAGCCTCTCCGGCTCCTCATTGATTATCCCTCCATCTGCAGCACCAGCCATACCAGTGGGCACTCATACCCTTACCCACACAGAGAAATAAACCAGCCCAAGTGGTAGATGCTCTCCTACTACAGCCCAAGCAATTACGGGATGGGAGCAATTGCACTCTGCAGACGGACGCCGGTTAATGGCATCCATACCACGTAGACTTGCCAGCATTTGCCAAGCTGGTGGCGGTAACGCGAAAAATTAAAAGCAGTAAACATTTCAAAACCTTTAATATGTCCTCCACAATTTGCTTTAATTATCAGATGAATCGGCAGTTACTAAGGACTTACATTACTTAGATCACATATTTTCTATGAGGAGTATGGAAGTCATTTCAGCTCTTTCTTCAGGAGGGGGAAGAGTGGATAGACGAACAAAGCGAACAGAAACTGAAAAATGAGCTATTCTAGGGTCATTTTAAAGTTATAAACGTATCCATATAGGAGTAATTTATTTTACAAAAAAAGGTCTGAAAAATTAGGTATTCTAGGGTCATTTTAAATTTATAAACGTATTCATATATGAGTAATTTAGTTACAAAATAGGTAAAAAATAAATGTGGCTCTTTGGGGGGGGGGGGAGTAGACCTCGAGGGTGCAAACGGAGTCCGATTGGCGCCCCAGGTAAGTAGGGTCGCCAATAATAGGTCCAGTTCAAGTACCTTTTCCCAGTTTTCGTCGTCGTATTACACTGTTAAAGTCAGGAGTAAGATACCTTTTTAACGAGTGTACGAAAGTTTATAAGTATTTATATATAAAAATAAATTTCACAAATATATGTATGCATTATATCACATGTACATATAAGTGTATCATATATCATATATCACACACACACACACACGTCGTCCAATTATTATTATTATTATTATTATTATTATATATATGTATGCATATATATACATAGAGAGAGAGAGAGAGAGAGAGAGAGAGAGAGAGAGAGAGAGAGAGAGAGAGAGAGAGAGAGAGAGAGAGAGAGAGAGAGAGAGAGAGAGAGAGAGAATTTTTTTTTAATTATTGTCGCCAACATATCGAGATCAATTCTAACACAAATAATAATGTTATCTCAGACATACAAACACATAACCACACGCACATATTTACATATATTAATACATACATTTATAAAATGCTTAGCCATATATATATATATATATATATATATATATATATATAAATGTTCAATTATTTTTACCATACAGAAAATCGATATTCTAAATTATTGCCGCCAAAATAAATCTAATAAAAACACAGTAAAAAATGCACAATAGTATTAATATAGCTGCTTTTGTAAATGGCTGAAGTACTAAAAATCCCACATAACGTCAAATACGTCGATAAACTCGTGCCGTATAGGTCTATCATTAAACAGTTTGAATTATTACATTAAGAGAAAAAATGTCCACGGGAAACAGACAGTGATGAGTTTATATTTCAAAATATCAACGTTTTCTAAACGGTTATTTCCAACGAATAAAATAACGATTCTAGGTTAATCGGTAACTACGAACCGCTCGTTACTTAAAACCGTTTCTCGTTAAGTCTGCACATCTGTACACAAGTGCACGCATGCATGTACACATTAACACATGTACACATATTTACATATACATGTACACATTTACATATACATGTACACATATACATACACAAGTATGCACAGGTTTTTATTTACATGAGCACATATGTCTAAACGTATGTACGCAATTTTACCTGTACACCTACACAGACACGTATGCAAATGTAAACACAAGTAGATACTAGTAAATATTAATAGACGTGGCCTGAGGCAAGCAATAACTCCGTTTATGCATACGTAATGTTGGCGAGATTAGCGTATACGGAGATACCATTTTAGTTCATGTTGTTACCATGGATCCAGTCAAGAAGTCTTCATGCAACAAACGGCATTTGAAAGAGAAATTAGTTTTATAGTTACTTAGATCAT
>NC_091550.1:30027893-30030393 GCF_042767895.1 Penaeus vannamei | reverse complement strand
CTCTTGAAGGGTCGAGTGTAGGGATCAGAGCTTTTTTGTGAGGCCCTTCTTCAGACCTCACCCAGAGAGGAGGTATAAAGATAACCCCCGAAAGGGGACCAATCTATATCCAACTCTCTAATGACCACCACAAAATGAATCAGACCATGGCAATCACCCTGGAGCCTTTCAAGACTGCAGGGGGGCGAAAGAAAACCCAAAAGCAGGCCGAACGTGTCCGGCCTGCTGAACCGAGCAGGGACAAGACAGAAACACCAACCACAAAGTCTGTCCATGCACACCAGACTGAGGGAAGCCTGAACTCCCCTCAGAACTCCCTCAGTCAAGAAGGGGCTCCAGCTGTACCAGCCAAAACAGCTGCCCCCACTTCCAAAGGCCTTAAACCCCTGCAAAGGGGAGGCGTGAAGCGACGAAGGGTGGAAACTGACTCTGAAGAAGAGGCAGAACACACCCCAAGTCGACTAACGCGGTTTAAGGTACCACAAAAAAACTGAAGACTTCGACAATGCATACCAGCTGGTAAGGGCATTGGAGAAGGAAAGAAATGTGAGATTATCAATCCGAATCTCCAGAGATGAGGGCATGATCATTGCCCCCAAAGACAAAGCCACCATGAACTTCCTGCAGGAAATCAAGGTGCTAAAAGATGGGAGGAAGGTGTGTATCTCACCACTGACCTCCCAAGAGAAAAAGTCCAAGATGGTGCTACTTGGCTTTCCACTAGGGTTCAACGTGGAGGTGATCACGTCTCTCCCACAAGTGGTGGAGGCTTCCCGGATGACCAAAGGGAAGTCTCCAACCAGGCAAGTCCTTGTTATCCTCAAGGGAGCCCCAATCACCACCCTTGATCTGGGTAACTGGGGCTCATACAAGCTCAGGACTAATGTGCCAGAGCCCTTGAGGTGTTTCACGTGCCAAAAATTTGGGCATCACCAGGCCAACTGCAAGGCCAAAGCCAAATGTGGTGTATGCAGCGAGGCACACGAAACGGAAGTGTGTATTAAGGCACACAAAGATGGCCAGAAGGACACAACAGCCAAGTGTCCAAACTGTGCCAAAAAACATCATGCCTGGAGCCTGGCTTGCTCTGTCAGGAAACAGGCAGTGATTAAAAAGCAGGAGCTAGCCAAAAAGCGTCCTGACTTTGTCCCTGCGCCCCCAGGCACCTATGTCTGGGGCCAAAACAAAAAACAAAATCAAAAAGAAAAGACTCCCCGACCTCCTAAGAGGAAGGAGTCGCCCCCACAGAGAAAAATGGATACCTCTAACAGAGAGGAATTCCCCGAGCTTGCTAGTGGCAAAACAACAAAAAAGAACCAAAGGGAAAAAGGTTTAAAGTCCACAGCAATGGTCCCCCCAGTAGATGATAATCTTTTCTTTGACGAGAAAGATATGACTCTCCTGTTGAGTGCTGTAGTTTCTGCAGTAGCAACAGCCTTGCGGAGGACCAGTGAGGAGGCGGAGAAAGCAGTGCAGGTCGCCATGACGGCTATGACCCAAACTGTGGCGGCTCTGAAGGGAAGGAAGCTAGAAGCCTCCAAACCGATAACGAGCAGCGCCCCCCTCCCTAAATCCTCGGATGGCAGGCTAGCTTCAAAAGAAACATCACATAAAACCCCAGCTAGTCTGTCAGGACAGGCTGAAACTGTGCAGCAGGCCGAGTCTGTACAGCCAAAGTCTCGTCCTCCGACCCGAGGTGACACTTCCAACCTAGGCCCTACACCCCTCGGTAAGGCTGTGTCTGACTTAGAGGAAGTTGTACAATCCTCAATCAACGAGGATCTGTATTTATCTGATGCCACCAGCACTGGGGCATCGGAAGATGAAGCAAGTGACACTGAGTAACCATCATGGCACACAATCTAAGCATACTGCAGTGGAATATCTGTAGCTATAAAAGCAAGAACTCCTTTCTCCAGTCCATTGTGCGAGCAAGGAGCATTGACGTCGTCATGCTCCAGGAGACACTAACAATGTTAGTGTCTTCTATGTCCGTGTGCTTCTCAGGATATTATGCCTTCACCACTCCAAACCTGGATGGTGCTAGAGGCCTGATGACCCTGGTAAAAGAAGCTATCCCTTGCTCCTTAATAGCCAATCCGCCGCACTGTGGAGATGGTGTTGAATCTCTTGCTGTTGAGATTCAGCTACCTGGGGGCTCTATAAAAATATACAATATTTATAGCAAACCACTGAGTGAGAGCTTAGATCTAAACCAGGTCTGTGCTACTGCAGCACAAGACCGAGTGATCATAGGGGGAGACTTCAATGCACACATGGCCATGCTGAATCCCCGCAAAAGGCCGAACGCGGCAGGCATTCACATAGCAGAAGTGCTTGAGACATTCCCTGAGATCGCTCTTCTCAACACCAAAGAACCAACGCATGTGAAGGGAGGGGTCCTAGACCTCACCTTTGCCACTGCAACAGTGGTGGAGAGAATTCGGTGGTGTGTCAATGATACGGTTACTAGTGATCACTACGGCATAGTCACCACACT
>NC_091550.1:30000393-30002893 GCF_042767895.1 Penaeus vannamei | reverse complement strand
TTTTTTGTCAGACTCGCTCGCATCTCTTTCTAACAGACAATTCTTATCGCAACAGGCAACGTGCAGGTTGAACTTTTTAGCGTCGCGCCTCAAAGCACGCTCGCTCATACAAAGCCTCCACAGGCCACTCAGAGGTGGGTATGCTAATAATATGGCCAGATGGCCACGCCCTGATGGGTGGTGCGTAGTAATATCTTTCTTGCATTTATCAGGCACATTCTAAAATGTAAACATATTATGCCCAGTTCATACACCAATCATTGGAAACTGTTACATCGTATTTTCCCACTGATAACTTTTAAAAGTAATGACTGCAGACTGACCTAAAAAAAATATGTAAATTATCCAAGAATCATGCGGGGTCGGCCAGTTGCTCCAGAGCAGCTGCGTGCACGAGCCGAGCAGTGTTTTGGTCGGCGGGACAGAAATCACGAGGAAGAGGCCGTCAGGGCGCCTCATTCCTTCTGAAAGTCTCATGGACTTTTAGGCTACACTTCTTTGTCGGCCAAAAAAGGAAATATCATGACACACGTTTGCGCAAACATACCCTGTGCGCCAGCAACAAGACGCATTTTGCATACTAGCCTAACCGGCACCGACCCTCCCCGCTCACCTGGCACCGACCCTCCCCGCTCACCTGGCACCGACCCTCCCCGCTCACCTGGCACCGACCCTCCCCGCTCACCTGGCACCGACCCTCCCCGCTCACCTGGCACCGACCCTCCCCGCTCACCTGGCACCGACCCTCCCCGCTCACCTGGCACCGACCCTCCCCGCTCACCTGGCACCGACCCTCCCCGCTCACCTGGCACCGACCCTCCCCGCTCACCTGGCACCGACCCTCCCCGCTCACCTGGCACCGACCCTCCCCGCTCACCTGGCACCGACCCTCCCCGCTCACCTGGCACCGACCTTAAACGCACCACTGTGTCTGGAGTAAGAGCTGGAATCACGGACAGCAAGGAAGGTCACTCCAGTATCAGGTAATTTGTCATTACCAATGCTAGTGTACTAAACTGAAATCAAACTTGTATACATGCAGCGATAGTCTTTCAATTAGACTACGGCATGAACGAGAATCACGAAATCAGCTCCCTCCCTCTCCCCGTGCCAGCTGTCCCCCCAGGAGGCCGCGGCCCGTGGCCATTGGCGACGGCGGCGGCTAACGTTCAGTCAGTCCATGTGCGACCATGTCACTGAATTGGTGCCGGGACGTGCATTAGGGGAACGCTTTCCCTTTGCGTTGCCTGCCCAAGCGCCTCCGCCACCCCAGCCAGCGCAATACCGTTTCCAATCCGCAGGGCACAAGGTCGCTGCCTCGTCTCTCGAACCTATTCTTATCCGAAGATCGAGGCATGCCAGGTAGGTTATATGCATTGAGTGAGAGAGAGAGAGAGAGAGAGAGAGAGAGAGAGAGAGAGAGAGAGAGAGAGAGAGAGAGAGAGAGAGAGAGAGAGAGAGAGAGGAAGAGTGAGAGAGAGAGAGAGGAGAGGAGAGGGAAGGGGAGGGAGGAGGAGGAGGGGAGGGAGGGAGGGGGAGGGAGGGAGGGAGGGGGAGAGGGAGAGGGAGAGGGAGAGGGAGAGGGAGAGGGAGAGGGAGAGGGAGAGAGGGAGAGGGAGAGAGGAGAGAGAGAGAGAGAGAGAGAGAGAGAGAGAGAGAGAGAGAGAGAGAGAGAGAGAGAGAGAGAGAGGGAGAGAGGGAGAGAGAGAGAGAGAGAGAGAGAGAGAGAGAGAGAGAGAGAGAGAGAGGGAGGGAGGAGAGAGAGAGAGAGAGAGAGGGAGAGGGAGAGAGAAAGACAGAGAGAGGGGGAGAGAGAGAGAGAGAGAGAGGGAGGGAGGAGGGAGAGGGAAGGAGAGAGAGGGGGAGAGGGAGGAGGGGAGGGAGGGAGAGATGGATGGAGGGAGGGAGGATGGAGAGAGAGAGAGAGAGAGAGAGAGAGAGAGAGAGAGAGAGAGAGAGAGAGAGAGAGAGAGAGAGAGAGAGAGAGAGGAAGGAGGGAGGGAAGGGGAGAGAGAGAGACTAAAAAAAGGAATATAATAAGCAAAGTGGTCCTCGCTCCGGCGCCTGGTCTGGGTTCTTTCCTTAGTTCTACAGTTTTATATCTTGCTAATTTTAGGCTCCTTCCCCGCACTTTCATTTCCCGTTATCCGCATCACCTCTGTCTCGCTCTTTCTTTCCCTCCCCTCCCCTTTTTCTTTCCCTCTCCCTCTCCCTATCCTTCTCCTCTTCCATAGACTACAGCTGCTTATGGCGCCCTCCCGTCCCTTCTCTCTCCGCCTGTCTCTTGCTCCCAGCGAGACGCAGGAAAGCGAAACACGCCCAAGGGAGAGCCGTGCGAGGGGCGAGCCGGATCCGCTGACTGGGAAAGAGTGAAGCCCGAGAGCCAGCGAGGAAGGTCAAGCCTGCGCGGAGTGGGTCAGTGCCCCAGCGAGGCGCGCGCCCACTTTCACCTGCAACCAGTTCACGCCGACCCACTCTGCGCGCCCCCTCGCTCGCTCGC
>NC_091550.1:29927893-29945393 GCF_042767895.1 Penaeus vannamei | reverse complement strand
TTCGGAACCTCCAAGACCCTGTCTGCCCAGAATGCAACCGGCTCGAATGTTAACATTCACTTTTTTATCATACCGGTGTCTATTTTATACGCTGCATAGATTTTGTAACTCCTTTGATGTATAATTAACTTACCTGCAACTGACAAACACAAAAATATTCATTGATAACCAATAAAGGGTCATAAAAATACCCACCAATATCTTGTGGTTAACTGCAACTGTCAATGTTTACATGCAAAATCTATTGTGACGTCATTTCGTCCTGCTCGCCCACCTTCTCAGGATGGCAAGATAGACGAGATGGACAACTTGTCCGGGACGTGATAGTAGAGGTTCTGAACGGTCGAAACATCTCGTCCAACTGGTCTGGACGAGCAGGACGAGCAGTTCCGAACGCAGCATAAGAACATCCGCTACGGCGTCACTAAGTCAAGAAAGTTGAAAGAGACAATACCAAAGGATCTTCATCAAGCGCGATATGCATATGCATGAATGATGATTTGCTAGGCATTAACAATCTCAAAACCTATGATAGGCATCATAAGAACATATCAATGAATGGTAGTGGTGTTTGGAAATTATAAATTGTAAAGTTTTCGATATAATTGCAGATTGTACAAGCGATTTTGCTGTTCACCAGAGCCCGCCTCTCCCATAGGATCATACCCCTGTCTCTAGATACGCGTCTGTTATCGTTGATGTGAGCATGCCTCTCTCACGAGCGACGATACGAGAACTTATTCGGTTCTGGAGTATAGAGAGAATAAAAATTCTTGTTCGAAAGTGACGGAAAGGATTCCACAACCACATAATGACGACGTTGATTTTGTTACGAACTTGTGTGGAATATTCTGAGTGGCGGATTGTGTAGCCGCGAGACTATCGCGCCCCCTGCTGGGCACCAATCAGAAGGTAGGAAGTTCTGTTGCGAGACAAGGTTGTTTCATCGTCTGTAGAAAATGTCATATTGTATTCAGAAATAATACTTAACCTGTCAGGAGTCCCAGGCGTGAGTGAACGATTCTGACACTGTTGCCAGTATCCTAGTTCTGGACGGACCTATTGCCACCAGAGAACATAAGCAAAGTCTGATAAGGCGTGTCGAATCGACGGGATATTGTAATTAATGCAAGTGAAGGAGTGACCCTGCTGCTTTTGGCGAAGGGGCTCTTCGTGTCGGAGCGGCCGAGCGGTAAGAACCCTCAGAAGGCACGGCCGGCATGGGATAAATATGGACAGTAAAACAAAATGAAGGTTTAGAAATAAAAACTTCTAGAAACAGTAAAAAGAAAACCATAACAGAAATATAATCTTAAGTATTAAAAAGAAATAAAACACTTAACACCGGAAACCATCTTCCCCGTTTTCTTTTATCATTCCTGATGAAATGAAATGAAATAAATAGTGGACCATGAAAAGGAGCACAACTCCTTTAACGAGGTAAAAGGTACATATAAAGAATTAGGAAGCGTTCTTAATATTTACTAATAGCACGGCTTTATATATATATATAACAGTTCTACAACTGTAACATGGTATAATTAATAAACACACAACACTTATCTGTACAATATATATATATATATATATATATATATATATATATATATATATATATATATATATATGTACAGGTATTCCAGAGCGAGTCAAATCAACAAAGTTGCCACAATAAACTAATGCCTCTGTCTCCCTGATTAATACGTGAGGACGGAGCCCCGTGTCCGTCTTCCGTCCGCGGATCTCCGGCTGAGAGGGAGCATCGCCGCGCAGATTAACGGCCGGTTTGTTGAATTGCGCGAGGCCCGACCCCTTGACCTTTCATTATACGGACAAGCACACACACAGGAATGAATGCATATATATCAGTGTAGACATGTATATCTACTGCATGGATAGATAGATAAAAGTATAGATATCCGATAGATAGTAAGATATCCATTTATTGCTGTGTATATACATGCCTGTATGTACGAATATTCATTGGGTTGGGCCTTGCCCAATTTTAACAAACCGGCCATAAGAGTAGTGTCTCTTAGGGAGATGTCCAGCCGTGTGTCTAGTTTTACGTTTGACCTCTTTTCAAGAGGTCAGCAACGGAGGTTGGTAAAAATACCCCCCCCCCAAAAAAATAAGTATGGTCTGAGAGGCTCTTAAAAATCATTTCTATTTCTATTTCATCATAATGCCTAATTGAAATAGTAAACTGTGTAAAAGAGGCTGAACATAAAGTACATATAAATAAATCCATTTTCACATTAAAAACTGAGCAGATAAAAATGAAGATTTATTTTAAAACGTTACGAAAAGGTCTTCATCTCGCCTTAACGAGGTCGTTTTCCCGAGATGACCCGCGAATAGCTGGGAATGCTTTCAAAGGCGTATGATGTAATTTCCTTATTTGTTTTGCATATTGGATAATTTAGAAAAACAGTTCACAACAATATCTCAAGTATTACTTAAGGATTTTGCCTTCGGAGTGGCCGTGAGTTCTCCCACTACAAGATTTTTTAGGGAGGCAAGTGATCGTGTCAGTAATTACAGAGAGATGAGCGTGATGAACAGTATTGCCCAACTTTCCATGAGCTTATGCTCCAGACTAAATCGCTGTTTCATCGCAGGTGCCCAAGCGTACAGGGAACTGCCGAGAAAGGTTTGGGTGTTTTGTGGTGATGTTACTGGCACTTGTGGCCATGTATCGGGTGATCTAAAGTGTGGTCGAGAATGAACGCAGCCTAGGCCGATTCCTCTCGTGGCTGCATATGTTGGTGCTGATGGACGACATAGTGATTCTGGCTGCAGTTTTCGTCATAAATGACATATAGCAGTATAAAGAAATAGGTGACACCATTTTAGAGACATGTTCTGTCTCAGTTTAGGAAGCATATTTACCTGTGAATTATATGTAGCCCTGATGTCATTCTTATGACACAGATTCGAGTCATGGCTAGGAAGTGTCCTGAAACCAATGGCCAAAATGTGCACATGGGGTCTAAACGACATTCACTTATCAAGCAGTCCTCTGTGTTAAATTGAAGTAGGCTGGCCAGCTCTGGCATACCTTTATAAACAGCAAAGATTCTTAGCCGAATGCATCGGGAAAGAACAGACTAAATGATCCTCTGGCTTTTCCGCATCATATCTCCCGCAACTCAAATGAGTGTGTATGTGCATATGTGTGTGTGTGTGTGTGTGTGTGTGTGTGTGTGTGTGTGTGTGTGTGTGTGTGTGTGTGTGTGTGTGTGTGTGTGTTTGAGTGAGTGAGTGAGTGAGTGAGTGAGTGAGTGAGTGAGTGAGTGAGTGAGTGTGTGTGTGTGTGTGTGTGTGTGTGTGTGTGTGTGTGTGTGTGTGTGTGTGTGTGTGTGTGTCATTGGATGGTATGAAATGAGCATTGTGATACAAAAAGCAAATATGTATTAGAATAATGACGATCTTAAATATACCTGGTCCTCCAGGCTAAACCATTTGGAAAAAAAAACTTTACACAAAAATAAGGAAAACAATAGAACTAACTATGGTAATCACGGCAATAACAATAATGACGATAATTATTGCAAAAATAATTTTATGTCAATATCCATGTAACTGTGGTCGTATCCTTTTTGTGTACAAGTCAATTGCTGTCTAAAAACTAGCGAAGCATTCTGTTTGTAAACTAGTACGAATCAGGTAGAAGGTAACACGTCTGAATATGCGTTGTGTCCGTCAACCAAGCCCTTCTCTGCCATTATCCGTATTCCTCCAAATCGCTCAAGGATTTACGTGAGTTTAAGATTCCTAAAACTATCCACACCAACGGATGATAAATAAGAAAGATGATAACTGGTCTACAAGGATTTTGTCGCAATGGAAGTAAGAGTTGTTTCCTACTAATATTTGAGGCGCTGAACACGCGCAAAAACATAAATGGCTTCTGTTTCGGAGATAACACTGCATTTTTTTTTTTTTTTTTTTTTTAAGGATTTTGATATATCTCGAAGTATATATGACTTCCAACTATCGCACATTGTTTGCACTGAAGGTTATCGAAATTTTATTTCCATTCACATGATTTCACTTTTGGAGCTTACCATGAGTTTTGTTTATGTATATGACATCATTCTGCTTAGAGTTCTGTGATATATTTCCTAGCCTAACATTTCATTGACGTCACAATTCTTTATGAATGGCCTCTTACTGCATTGAACTATTGAACTAATACACATCATAACAATTCATTAACGTAATTATTGGTACTTACAAACTTACAAAAATCGAGTTTTGTTTATGTATATAAAACAGCATTATGCTTAGAGTCATAACCTCAATAATAAACCTGCAAAAATTCTCCAAAGAATTCACAATGATTAAGAATTGAAGGCAAATCAGCAATTTTGTAAAACAAGCCTACTTCGCATATTTCGGGATTAAGGTAAGATCAAGATAAAAACTGGGCTTTTCGCATCATTTGCAGATGTATAAATTGTTTTCATCATTGAACAAAGGGAAGAGATTCACTGAACTTTGAGATACCCACGGTGTGGCAAGAACCACAGAACCAGGTGGATGACTTACTTTGGTTTACTAATGCTGTTGGATCTTTGAAGACCGGACAAAAGTTCACTGAGTACCCTGATCTTTCTTATGCTTGAGGCTATACCCGCCCCTGTTTTCACTTCGTTACTTGATTTGGGACTTCAAAGTATCCAAAGTACTGAATTCCCAATATTTGCCTACAAATAACCCCGAAGATAAGAAAGTAAACACTGAACATGAGCGAGGACTTTAGCACGGAATCTGATTTTTGCTCAAAATCAATCGCCTCTGGGTTCGCTCAGGTAGAATTGAACGATTTGGTAACAGATTTGTACCTTTCCAAAGGAACTTCAGAACTTTAACCTCGAGACTAAAAGAAAAGAAAATCTTGAAAAGTGGGACATACATTTCTTTTTATCGCAGGAGATGCTGATGTACCTTTCTTTCGCGAGGAAGGTAACCTCGTTTTTTGTAACGATGTTTCAGGCCCATTGCCAGTGTTGGGCCGCAAAGATTTTATTCCTGACAATTGGCGACCGTTCATCGACAACTCAAGACGGAGCTTCTATTCCATAAGCTCATTCAACAGTGGTCAAAGAACACTATGATGCCATCAACCTTTTGTTGGAAAAAAAATTAATATCATGAACATAACTGAATTCAAAATTGGTCAGTATTCTTTTAGGACAGCAACACGGGCACACAAAATAGCCTTGCTTTCTTTGTGCCTGGGACAATCCTGCTAAATATCAACAATGGGTGAAGAATGACTAGCCTTTGAGGATTGCATTGAATGTTGAAGAAAAACGTTAATGTTGAACCTCTCGTATCACGTGAAAAAAATAAGGATGGTGATTATTTTAAGTACATTTGCAAAACATTTCTGGTGGGCCGCAAATTAGGAGCCTAATCAAGGATCCCAACTTCAATATAAGTCGTGACGCCAGTGAAACGTATGTATGGTCGTGAGTTGTGTTTTTGTTTGAGAACTTCCTTAGCAAAGAACTGGTACAGAACTTGGAAGGCCTTCAGACATTAGGAGCAAACATGAGCATCATCAAAGTCCACGACCTCTACAATCATCATTTCCATTTTCTGGTAAACCTTGGGGATGTGAGCGACGGGCAAGGAGGGCGTTTTCCTCAGGGCAACTGACTCATGGGAAAAAATTCAATGCCGCTGGGACAAGTACGTGATGCCTGACCATTACTAGAGTTTTCATCTAGATATCCTGATACTCCTCACGCACGTAAATCGAAGTTGTGATTTTTGTCATGAAAATGATGTAAACCGATATGAGTTTTTCTTATATTTTTCAAGTATACTTTATTTTTTTGTATCTAGTGTCTAATTTATGATTTTAGTTTCTACTCATTTTTTTCACTTTACGATTTTTGTGTGTGTGACAAATAAATACTTCATTACTTTTTTGCTGAAAATTGGAGCTTCAGTTGCAAGAAAACTAGAGACAGTGGGGGAAAATGAATGTGAAATTGAAAATCAGCGCCCCTAAAATGTCTCAAATCGGTTCTTATTTCTGTTGCAGCAAAGAAAAGAGAACTGTCGAGCAGCGTAAATGACAAATAACATTGATGAAACGACGCTTTGTCCAGACGGGCCTTTCAACTTCCTACCTTGTGCCTGTTATATGGCGAGTTTTAAGTCTCCCCCTAGACTACTTTCCCTCCTCAACAGTGCACTCCACTTCCCCCAAGTCAGCATTGCGCCGCCGCAGCACGACAGCATCCACAATTTCCCTCTATCCAGTTCCCATTGAGGCACCTACGTTTTGCCTTGTTTTTTCCGGTGGTTGTCGCTACTGAATGCATCTTACAAGTATACTATATCTACGAGGCAGAGTAACAGCGCCATTTTCTACCATCGCTCAGATTGACTAGCAGATTCCCGTTCGCTGACGTTAGTTCACAATGGTTTCTCTCCACTGACTGACTTCCCGTGCTGTCAGCATCAAACTGCAGCCTTATTGTATCCGGGCCGCCGTCCTCCGTCATCCGACCTATGCTTCCTTCGCCTGCGCAAGGCTGCATCTTTTGACTGCCCTCACCTGCCTTCCCGTGCACTCTTGCATCCTCCTCTCTGGATCTCATTTACTGTACTGAGCTGCCTTAGACCGGAATTAAGAAACTAACATTTCAAAACTGCAGTCTGAAAGCTCTGATAAATTTGGTGATCTTTTTTAAGGAGAAATTCTTACTCTTATATGTGAAATATGAAATGAAAATCTATTTAACAATGTGTATAAAATGAATCTGATACACTGCGATAGAATTTTATTGGTATGTAAAGTCAGGCTTCAGCGGTAGTTCCGTTCCATGAGGACAGTAATAATTTTATTATTAATATTATTATAGCAAAATTGCAGGAATGTCGGTCGGTAATTATGTGTCACCGATGATAACTTTTTTGTAGGTGTGAATTAGTACAATCTTTATGTATAGACTATTGCATCTAATGCAATTTAATGATGCCTCTTTTGTAGAGCAATATATATATATATATATATATATATATATATATATTGAAATATTTATATATATATATATATATATATATATATATATATATATATATATATACATACACACAAACATATATGTTTGTATGTATGTATATGGTGGGTGGGTGCTTCACGCACAGGGTAATGTGAAGCGATGGTTTGGTAGCCTAGATAGTGTTAAGTGCTTGCATACCTTCTCGCTTGCAGCTGGAAACTGGGTACCTTGCGGTCCCAGGCTAAACTGTGGGGGATCTCAGAGCACTAGGAGGCCATTGAGGTACAGGGTCATGGCCCACCGGTGTGTAGACACGCCCTGGCCCTGTACCAACTACTGCCCCTAGGCCCCCTGGGGTTAATGGTGTAGCCGACCCCTGCAGTGCAGCATACTTCCCCCAGGTTGGGTCCAGGTCCACAGCCTGTCCTCTCGCCCTCACCATCAGCACCTTCTCGACGACGCATACCGAGACCTGATTGGTTGCCTATTGGTCCGCAGGCTCCCCTCGTTCCCGGCTAGCTGGCACAGCTCAGACCTACTTAAGCTCCCGCACCCGGGCCGAGTTCAGCACTCACGATCCGCCAGCAAAGCAAGACACAGCAAGCAGCAACAAGGCCTTAGCCGACGGGTGAGCCGCCCCGGCTCTCCCCAGCGATCTCCAGCACACCAGCCATACCTGTGGGCACTCACACCCACACCCAAAAGCTCCTGAAAGAGATGATTGACACCAGTCCATGGCGGATACAAATCCATTGCCATAATGGGAAGCTCAGGGTAGGTGGGCCTTGCCAGTCCTCCTCCCCACAGATAAAACTCGTTGGTAGTGTTTTATGTAAATGGAAATGCTGGGAGGAAGCCCCTCCCATGCAACAAGGCGGGCTGTGGGCCCCGTTGGGAGGGCGACTGCCGAGATGCAGGATAGCAGCCACCAGCCTGGAGTGAAGCTTGCAGGGGAAAGCCCAAAGGAACCCCGAAGGTGGATGATGGGTCCCGAAGCCCTTTTTTTCTATATATACCCCCACAATAGGTGGAACAGGTTTCACTAAAACCACCCGTTGATTGTCGCTTTATTCCAGTGACACTTTAAGGAAAGAGAATACTTCAGTCAGTGATAACACTTTAGTCCCCCAGAAACTGGACCCCCAGCCACCCGAAACAGCCCTTGGAAACTACTTGCTGTCAATCTTCTGAAGGTGCAGAGACCCCTCACTGACGTCCTCTCCTCCCTTTGTAAGGCTCGATCTGGTGTTCACTGTGGCCAACCGATACAGCAGAATGGTGGGATGTGTACGTGGCAGAGGCCAACCCAAACTCCACCCCGACGTCTTGGCATGGACACCTCATCCCCCACAGAAAAAAGTACTCGGCCACAGCAAGTACTAAGTGGAGCTTACCAAATGGAAGGAGAATAGGGGCGAAGAAGGCGCCGCTAAAAGCCCCACACCGACGTCACACCCCAGCAAGAAGGCCCTGCAGGAGTTACAGGAGGAGGAAGATGAAACGCCCTCTCGCGCCGAGGAAGAGGCCACCCCAGCAGAAAAAACAGGTTGGAGGTTCATCCCTGTTAGCAAAGACGAAGTGATTCAAAGCAATCCTTTCTCATGTGTATATCTTGGTAGCTTGAAGCCGCTAAGAGAAAATGGACCCTGGCAATATAGTAGCCAGAAGTATGTGGCAGCTCGCGGGGAAGCTGTTTCATTGTCCAATGGTTGGAGAGGGCTGGAGAGATGTTACCGCTGTAGCCGCCGGGAGAAGAGTGGTCCGAAATTCGACATTATTAAGAAAAGGAACCGAAGTTCGAAAATTAGAGAGGAAACGGAAGAACTAGTTGCTAGCTAACTAGCGAAAATGAAATAGTATGAGAATGTAAAGGTAGGGGGCGTAACCCATTGCTGGTCAGAGGGGTCCTGAAGCCTCCAGTCCTCTTTTATATGGAGCAGCGTCGGCGGGGGTGGCAGAGGTAGTGTCCACTCAGAGTGACTGCCCGAGGCTTAACCTCAGGCGGGAAGTCTGGGTGGGCGCTTGGAACGTACATTCTTTGCGTCAGGATGATCGGGTGCCTCTGCTGTCGATGGAACTGGGGAGGCTGAGAGTAGAGGTGGCTACTCTCTCAGAGTTAAGCAGACCTGGCAACAGTACAATCAGTTGTACTGCTGCCAGTCGGGCCGCAGCGACGGTCACCATCTCCAGGGAGTAGCCATAGCCATCTCAAGCAGACCAGTCCTCGGTAGAAGAGGTTACTCCAGTCAGTGAGCGTATAATGGTAATGTGACTGAAGCTAGCATTTGGCAACATGTCTCTTATTGCTGTGTACGCTCCTGCCAATGAAAGAGATGTTCTACACCAAACTAGCATTTGTGTCAGACAGGTGTCCCCGGCGAGCTATTCGTATTGTTCAGGGTGACTTCAATGCGGCTGTGATCGATCTGGCTATGAGATGCCTCCTTTTCTGGGACTTTGCTAGGTCCCAGAAACTGAGAATTTCTGGCTCCTGATACCAGCGCCCAGACCCACATCGTTGGACGTGGTACAGTAATGCGGGTATTGCAGCCAAAGAAATCGACCACATACTCGTTAGAACTCACTGTAGGATCCTCCAGAACTGCAGGGTGTATAGGATTGCCGAGTTCTGTGGTACTGACCATAGATTGGTTCAATGATCACCCTATGGTGTTTCAGTCGGACAGGTTGAGGGAGGGGGAGTGTGCACAGGGGCTGTGGCAGTCTGGTCATTTCACAGCGCTCGACAATCTGACAGGCCCTGTACTTTTGTGGAACACGTTCAAGCACAAAATGCTTGATGCAGCTCTAGAAAGGTTCTAGGATACTATGTCGCGGACCTAATGTTGCCACATCGCGCTGTGACACGTTTCGCAAGTGGATGAAATGTTACAGGGTAGGCACGTTGCCATTTATGTCAGTACATCACTGTTCATTGTCGACAGATAAGATTAGGAAGTGTTGAAATTTTAGCAACAATAATTTAGTATATAGAATTTTATTATATATCTCTTTATTCTTCCCTGTCAAAAATGCATAGACGCAAGGATATGTTATAACACCAAGGTATGCATGGAGTGTGTACTGCTGCTTGTATCCGACAGAGGCCACTTTAAACGTTCCATCACCAAACCAATGACGAGACTCGGTAAGAAATTTCAAATCAGAGTCTGCTGCAAAGATTATCACCCCCATCATCTTCATAAGGAAGGAAGGCCTCTCTGCTTAACGTTGTCCAAAATGGCTGAAGATCAGACACACCTGCCTTTTGCCGCATTCGCCTCAGCGTCCTCTTGATGGCGTCTGCCGTTGTATTAGATGAGCCCAGCCGACTTCAACTCTAGCGTAAAATGTGTTGACAATATGTGTGATGGGCTTTGCTGTTGCGGCAGCACGTTCCTTCATTCCTGCTAGTATCTCCTCCACCTTAGTCTTCCCAGGGACAGCAGGTGTCTGTGGATGGGGTTTTGCCACTTCACTATTTCCCCAGTAACAGTGTGAACTCTAGCACCACAGGTTCTGTTTTCACATCTCCATATAACTTATGTCCTGATGGTCCCTTTCCTTTGTAAAGAGATGCCCGGTATGATGCTATAATGTGACAGGCATCGGGGACATTGACAAGAAAAGGTGGGGGAGAGTAATCTTCATTCAATCCCTCGTACCATGAAATATAGAGTTCGGGGTAGGGTGGTAATGGAAGCTCGATTGAGTTCTCCATGCTGAATGATGTCTCACTCCTTGAAAATTCATTATTATAGCAAGATCACGTGTTGAAGCAGTAGCGGAAGTTAGAGCGATTAGGGTAGGTAAGGTCAGTGTAAACCTTGCGTAACACAGTCACAGCCACACACAAAGTAAGGTCAGCCAACAACCAGGTTATGTGAGGACACCTCGCGCGACACAGTCACCGCGACATAGTGTCCGCCAGACATTGAGTCACCCTCGTCATACAACTTCGTGACTTTTCTTCCAGGTCATAGTGTCCGCGAGACATAGAGACCGTGCCCCTCTAGAAACGATTGATGAACACCCGAGAGCAAGACAGAATTTCATCTCACAGGAGACAGTGGATGCCACAAATGCTTGTCGGGATTTACACTTCTCAAGTGCACAGAACTCGGTCACTATTAAGAAGGGTCAAGGAACATTTTATTAGGAGTCTTCCAGAAGAGGTAGAAGGCCATTTCTTAGTAAATGACCTTCGTCCTGCATACCAAGCCCTGAGAAAGCTGAACTCTAAGCACTCTTCTCAGGTGTCAGCAGTTGGCTTAGTAAGTGGCCAGATTGTCTCAGACCCTGTTGCGGTGCGGGAGCACTGGGCTAGGTTGTGGTGGACTCCACAATCACCTCAGCACCGGTGCTGCCTCGCTCTGCATATTTGCCTCAGTTGACACCAGCACAGCCTTGCTTAGTGTACTTGCCTAATCTCAATCGGTACCGGCGCACCTCGCTCGGCATAATTGACCCTACACTGGGTCAGCCGGCCGGCAAGCATGCTGAGTTCCACGGCGCTGATTCGCCGCGACACGGGAGAATTGGACGCAGCCATCGCCCAATCAACGCACTCGGCCGCAGACGATTTTGTATTTATACCGCATTTATTGCCAAAAATAGACAGTCTCCTCTGTAACTTGAATTTAGTTCTCCTGTCTGCTCAGGGCCTAGGGCTCTCTATTACCTCGCCTTAGGCCTCGCCACATTGGTGACCCAGGAGTGACAACATGAGTACCGACGCAACCATTTCACTGAAATAAGTGCCACCTCCATCCACCTCCCATCCTTTTCACCAAATGAAGCCCTCACATGGTTTCAAAGAGCCAAAACCCAGTTCAGGCGCAAGAGCATCAAAAAGGCAACCAAAGCAGACCAAGTCATAGCCATTTTACCCGGTAAGGTTTTCCCCCAAATAGACCCTCTTTAGATACCCAGGGTGTAATTGAATACAACACACTGAAGCAGGAGCTGTTGAAGGAGTTTTCTCTTTCTCTGTCTGAGAGAGCACGACAAATCTCCAATATCCCCAACATGCCTCTCGGAAATCGTACTCCAAAACTAGTCTGGCAGGAAATCACCACTGTGTCGCCTATCCACCAGAGATGCAGAAGGAAAGTTCCACGAAGTGGACCTTAAAAAAGACATTTGGCTCTGCTCTCTCCCCGGCAACATCTGAGAGAAGCTCCACAACTCGGACGAGACAGCCATTGAAGTCCTCACTAGAACCAACGCACTAATGGAAGCTCATCGGCAAGCCCGCCCTCAATCAACAGCTCCCGTTTTCCCGTCGGCCACTACCGACATCAACGCAACAACTGCCTGAGGGCCTAACATCAACCGGAGGCCCTTCGCGAGATTCCTTGATTCCATTTATACCGTATTTCTTCCCAAAAATAGATAGTCTCCTCTGCAAGTTCAATTTAATTCTCCTGTTTCCTCAGGGCCTAGGGCTCACTATTACCTCGCCGTAGGCCTCGCCACAAAGTATTTTGAGTTGTACCAGGTTGACCCACTGACAGTTATCTTGGATGCGGGTAGTGCCGATATTCCGTTGCTAGACCCACCCATTAGTGAGGATCTTCCCTTCCTAACTGAAGTTAGAGGGGCGATCTCCAAGCTGAAGAGTGGTGAAGCAGCATGTATATGCGGCATCCCAGCTGAACTGTTAAAGACTGGTGGTGAACCCATGGCATGGGGGTTGCATGCTGTCCTGGCTACCATCTGGCAGTCCAGTACCGTTTCCCCTGACCTGTTGAGGGGTGTGGTCATCCCTCTCTGGAAGGGGAAGGGGGATCGATGGGACTGCAGCAATCACCGATGCATCACACTGCTCAGTACACCAGGCAAGGATCTCCCCCACATTCTTCTGAGACGTATTAGAGACCACCTACTAAGGCATCAGAGGACAGAGCAATCTGACTTCACCCCTGATAAGTCTACAGTAGACTGTATCCTTGTGCTTCGAGTCATTATAGAGCGCCCTTGTGAGCGAGCAGCCCACACCCGAAGGCCTTCAATACCGTGCATCAGGAATCACTCTGGGAGATCCTGAGACTGAGGGGAATTCCAACAAGGATTATTAGACTTATAGCGTCTGTATACTGGTACTGAAAGTGCTGTAAAGTGTGGTGGGTGCCTGTCGAGCTTCTTTCCTGTTAGTTCAGGAGTGAGGTAAGGCTGTGTCCTTGCATCAACACTTTTCAACAGTTGCATGGACTGGATACTGGGCAGATCTACTGTTCAAAGTCATTGTGGGACAACTCTGGGAAATATCAAGGTTACCGACCTTGACTATACTGATGTTGCCATTCTATCTGATTCTTTGGAAACATTAATGGTGGCTCGAGATGCATTTAGTAATGAAGTGAAGCTATGCATCATCAAGACCCTGATAATACCAGTTTGCTATACGGTAGTGAAACCTAGATATTATCCTGATGCCTTTTGTAATAGGTCCTTGCGCCGGATCATAGGGTACTGTTGGCGGGACCATGTGTCAAACCAACGGTTGCACCATGAGACTTGCACAGGACCTGTTAGCTGCACAATCTGTTATCGCCAACTCAAGCTATACGGCCACCTTTCTTCAGGATGACCCTGCCCACCAGGTTGTCTGTTCGAGACAGCCCTGGGTGGAGGAGGCCTGTGGGACGACCTAGGAAGTCGTGGCTTGGCAGATTGATCAAACCTGTCGTGAGGAGCTCGAGTCCCTGCCTGGCGGCTTGCCATAAGGGACCCTCGTAGGTACAAACAAAGAGTGGATGCAGCTATGCGCCCCCATCGGCGTTAGCTCCATGATGATGATTATATATATATATATATATATATATATATATATATATATATATATATATATGCATTATTCCTCATACTTTAGCTACCTACTTCCCGCCTATATGTAGAAAAATATAGCTTTGTTGTAAATATCTCCGTAAGTGAATGAAACCAGATATGGGATGCAACAGTTTACATATATACATACATATACATTATACACACACATACTGATCCTTGTATTTTGTAATATAATTTCTGGTATCATTTTATAATTCTTTTTAACTATTTTGCTTTGATTATCACATTTATTAGCGCTAATGTTATTGTCATTCAGATAAATCATTTTTATTGCAGAATAATTGCAATTGTAATGATAATCATTATCCTCTCTATTAACATAACCATTATTGTTATATTCAACATTAGTATTACTATTGCTACATTGTTATTAGTGTAATAGCAATAGCCCCACATCTGAAATGAACTGCCAATGAATTCAACGAGGGAACCACAGTTAATGATGCAAGTTTTCCCAGCTGCTCCCATCTATACGGCACAGCAAGCAGCCGTTACAAATATAGGATTTATTAACAATGTCGTTTTCATGTTTATGCCGTTTAAATATCGGAGAAAATGAATATTATCACATCTACTTTTAAACTTAAAAGATGAGCCAATTTTCATATGCAATATGAACACCATTATCAGTAATGGAACATAGTGGTTTTGGTTAATCAATAGAGAAATCCATGCAGCCCTGGGGCCGATTTGATAAACTTAAGTTAGTAACAGACGGTTCATTTAATTGCTATCTTATGTTGTTTTCCAAAGACGAAAACAGTTAGCGAGGACGACTTTTTTGCCAAAGAGTTTACCAAGAATACTGCCGAAAGTAATAACGAATTCTAATTTATTTATCTATTATATAAAGGGAGCGACTATACGTAGGCAACCCATTTTCCGTATGGTAATTAGGGACCAATATTGGCTGATGAGAGCTCATCTATGGCAGTATTTATATATATGTAAATATTTATTGTTAAGCTCCCTTAAGTGTAAGTCGCCTGTGATTGGCTGTCGGCGAGCGAGTTCTCTGATTGGCCGACAGCGAGGAAGATATGCCATTTACGTCAAAGCTTTTCGTCATTGAATGCCGCGGGAAATGCAACCAGAAAACCAAGGTAAAAATCTATCAAATCTTGTTTTAGGTTATTTAATGAGGACATTTGTTGGTGTCATATGATTTTGGGAGGCTCTTAAGTCATCTTCAACTAAAGTGAGAGAAATTTGTGGAGCCTTACATAGAAATTTCCTTGAACAAAAAAAGAACGACCAGAATGAACTAAGATATATAAGTAAGAACCTGTAATTGTGCCAGTAGAGGATATACATAGCTCATATATGCATGTATGTATATACTTTTTTTTCAAAAATCACAATGCATTTCAACAACGGCTAACAGACCTCTTCACCTCTTACTGTTTTCTGCTGAAACAGAACTGAAAGAGGTTCCTTGTTAGATGATGAATTACCATCAGGTATTCGAGTTCTATTTTGCCAGAATTGGTAATTTTTCTTACTACCTTTGCATAACCAATTGTGACGATATCAGTGGATTCTTTCCACCCTTTGGTACACATGCATGTAAGAATTTGAACGTGGAAACCCTCAAAAATTGACATTCTTGGTGTCACCCAATAGCAAGGGAGGACATGAAGGTACAAGGGAAATTATATGGTAAACTCCCAACCCCAACCCAGAAAAGCATTGGAGGTGAACATGGCAATATATAACCTAGGAATTATGAGGTGCTAACCTGATTGGTAGATGTTGCTAAACTGGGAGGGTGCTCAGCTGGGGTTGATTCTCCCATGCTCTATCCTGTCATACATATGTAGTGGATTCTGTGTCTTCCAGAGTGGTGGTTGGGGGACAGCAGCCCCCAAGGGGTGGGGGTTGCAGGGGATACAGCCCCCTTTATTATACATTACAGTGACTTATTCATTGTATATTATTGCTATTGTTAAATTTTTATTGTGCTCTATTCATATTTTACAATAATTGGATTGTAGAGAGTGAGAAAAATCCATCACTACCAAAGTTATTGCAATTGGTTATGTGAAGATATTCTGAAATATTACTGCAAGAATCTATGTGGTGGAGATTTGCTGACCATTTGTTGTACAGACCACAGCATCACTTGATTGATGATAAAGTCAACTTGTTTCAAAGATTAGTTAGCTTTTGTGTATTTCTTTGTCTGGGTAAGAATTGCCATGATGAATTGCACTATTATTGCACCAGTGTTTGTAGTAGATTTTAGCATACTTCATACTTCCACACTGCAAGTGCTGCATGGAATCAATGAATGTGATGTCCAAAACAGGATGGCACTACTTTTGCAAACTAAAAATACAATGCTCAAGTATATAGAATAGTGTTGAGTGTGTTGAAATGGGGCAGGTTGAACTGAGACAAGCGATATTTTAATATTGAAAACTTGAACATGCTTTGTTCTCTTATGTGCATAAGGTACTTTGAGATATCTCATACAAATTATGAAAACTTTTCTGCTGTATATGTAATATCCTGTATTGTCATCCAGAAATAAAAGAAATAATCAAAGGACAAATTTGTTAAGATTTTACTGTACTGAGGTAATTTGTTGTAGAAAACAGAAATTCTTACTTGTGAACTCTTTATCTTTCTTAGTTTAAGATTAACTTTCCATTCATTGCTAATTATCTGTTATCCCAGTGTTCCTAGGTGATTTTTTTGCTTTCTTTTTTCAGACGCTACTGATAGCCTTTTTTTTTTTTTTTTTTTTTTTTTTTTTTTTTTTTTTTTTTTTAGGCATAGCCAGGGTGCCAGGAATGCATGTAGTAATTATTTTTATTAAACTGATGTTATTCTATATTAGTTATCAGTTGTTGAATAATGAAAGTGAGGATTTTATTTTCATTTCAGTTATTATTACTGGAAGCAACTTTCAACCCATGTCAGATTAGTTGCTTCAACAAAAAAAAGTGTCTCAATTAATTTCATTTTTCATTTGACGGCCCTAAGAATTTTATTTTCATTAAAGAAAACTATAAGTCTTAGTCAACCTTCATATCAATTGGATTTCATTTTCTCGTCCTCCTGATCAATGTTCGACTAATCAAGGTAATTTTTCTAGTTCTTCCACTTTGATAGCATTCATATTTGTCTACAAAACCTGTTTCCTCTAGTTTAACCAAATAGTTACATTCACTGATTGTGGCTTGGAGTCTCTTAGCAAATTAATTGATTACACAGGCGTTGAGTTACACAGAATGTTGCTGGAAGAGGCTGCATTGTTGACAGTCCATAATTATTAATGCTACATCCTGAAGATTGATCACCAAACAATTTTTTTCAAATGCATATAGGCTTATTTTACATATTTTTATTGTGTATAAGGAACACTGTAATTAATGGTTTGTGATGAAAAAAAAAACATGATTGTTCTAATTGCACCAAAATACATAAGTAAACAAGTGTCTTGTTTGTGAAAGCCTTGATTGTCAAGGCTAGTTAATTTTCAGTTTGCTAGAACTGATTAAAGGAGATATTCTTGTAAAGGACAAAAGATTACAGTCGTTGCTAGAAAAAATAAATTGGCAGACATGAATGGTAATATCACAAGTAAAGGCCTAAATCCACTGGGTTTGCCCGAG
>NC_091550.1:29891800-29919300 GCF_042767895.1 Penaeus vannamei | reverse complement strand
ATATTACTAGGCCTACCTGATCTCACCCCCATTGCTAGATTTTTTTGGAAAATCTTATTATTACCCATTTTACCATTACTAGCCCAATGACAATATCTTTTACCCACATGCTGGGCACTGTGCACACTTATCCATTCCAATGAATAACTGGAACCATCCTGCTGTCTACAGTTAGGGCAAAGGCATATATGATTTGGAAAAAGAGAGACTATATAGGCTATACCTCCTCATCAGTAACTATACACATTGCCATACAATTGTGAAAGACCATTTAGCACACACAATGTAGGGCTGGCTCAAATGCTCGTGGCATTGATACATCCATCTGATATATGGGCTTAGTGTCTCACGGCACATATTGATGCCACCTAGCAGAAGTGGGTTAACATTATTATTATTATTATTATTATTATTATTATTATTATAACATTAACAATAATGATATTAATAAAGAAAGTTTGCAGGGATCATATTACAATATTATACACATGCAGTTAAATAGTCAACTGGTTGGTCCAATATGCATAGTCAAAAATTCATCATCCAGAACTAATTGGGAAGCTTAAAGTTAGAAAATTTATAATCAAATAATGAAAACCATTTGGTTAATCTTGATTATATACATGTACATCTTTATTTCATTAGCCTATTGGCACTGGATACATGCACTTTCCACTTTAATTTTGATTTATTGATATTATTTACAAAATTGTGTACAAGCACTCCCAGCAACTGTAGTTTAGTATGTGGCCTAAAATGGAAGCTCAGTTGGGAAATGTATATGTATGAATTGAATATTATAACTTTATTCATGGAATGGTTAGAATTGTAGTTTCATTATTGAAATTGGTGTCATTGCAATACACAGTTCAGTGATATGACTGCTGTAAGTTCATTAAGGCATAGCTCTGTATGTCTCTTTAGGACCTGGAGAGTCAAAAAGCAGCTGCACATGAGGAGGGTCAACACAGCAAGGAGGATTTATTGTGGCGACTGGATCAGGTGACAAAAGAGCTGGATAGTGCCAAGAAGGTTTGCATTATAACATTCATTTTCTGTACAGTTGTGTGATACTTAACTACATGATTTTGTGTTTTTAGCTTCCTTTGCCTGATTGTCTAAGAATTATATGATACAATTGAATATGAATGTTTTGTAGTATGTTATTAACAAAACCAGTGAAAGAAAGTTCATATAATACAAAATTGTTATTCATATCCTTTTTGAACTCTTAAGTATCATGTTCATTCTGCCATTCTTCACATATGTTCTTGAGTGATGGAAATGTTTAATGATACTTTTTGTGATAATCAATGATTGATGTGTCAGAATTTATTCACACATTTCATTCTGTTAAATTATATGTTAGCAGTATATATTCATGTTTTTGTACCTAGTTATATGAAAAGTTACTAAAGACAGTGGATTAGAATATAATCATACATTATCATGGGAACATTGCTCTAAATTTGTAGTATTGATAGCTTACGATTCATTCATAACTTCAAAATTATATAATGTTGTCAGTTCACTTCCTCAAGGCAGTGAATTCAATTTTACTGTCTGTAAAATTATAACACCTGAATTTTTATTTGACAATTTTTTTACAGTTACTAAACTACAGGAAGCAGAAGCTAGAGTCTCAACAGAAGGAAATTCTAATGCAAGAAAAAAAACACAATGCAAATTTGCAGGCAGAGGTTGAGCTTGGAGAGAAGCTCAAGGAGCAAGTTTGGGAGTTGGAGAAGGAACTTGAAGACTGTAAGCAGAGAGAAGAAAAGGTATATTTAAATTTAATTTTATGCACAAGGAGAAGGTGATATTGCAATCTGTGAAGTTTGTGAAGTCTTTTGGATATGGTTCTTAGCTTTTCTTATATCCATCTTCTTATACTATATTTTCTCTTAGACTAAAAACAGCCTAACTAAGGCAACAGAAAAACAAATAAGAACAGAAGAACGTTTAGAGGTCACCTTAAGCCAAATCAAGTCTCAGCATCAGACATCTTCTATGGTCGTTTCCCTCATAGCCCATTTGAATAGTGCTGTGCTCCAGGTATGGAAATGTCATTTGTACATATTATCATGCAAGTGCAGGTGTTTTCATGCTCTTGTTTGGAAGTGAACTGTAAATGGATCTCTCAAAATGCCTAGAATTAACCTTAGTTTCATGTCTCTAATGTAATTTTGTAATATGTAATTTCATTTAAAAAAGTAAATAACATGTCTGACATTCTTAGAATGAAAATGAAAGGTGTTAATTATGTTTAAGAACACAAAATATAATTATACCTAACTGATGGTGGATTTATATTCTATTTTTCTTTTCACTAGTTAAGGGATCTGGTGACTGTCTCCCAGCAAATTAGCCAAGGGAGTCTCCCAGACCTTACAGTGTTACTGAACTTCAAAGGTCAGTTACTATTAAGTATATTGGTATTTGTATTCTTGTACATTATCCTTATTTTCTTAATTTGTATAGTGGGTAGCGCCACACCTCTTATTGGATGTTATTTGATGATAAATAACTTTAAATTCCCACTGGATTATACTTCTAGCTCCCTGAAATTTTTTTTATTTATTTGGTGAGTTAGCTCATTTGTTGATATGTCAGAAAAGAATGTTGAGTGAAAAGATGATCCACCTTCTGTTTCTTAGAAATTCTCCCTCATGTTCAGTTTCATATATATATTTCTGATTACTGTAAAACCTTTGAATGCTTTTGAAAAATGATTTCTTTATTTATTATTTATCATGTAATTATGCTATCTCATTGAGTTTACCTTTCCCTTATTGTACTATATTATGTGCCTTATTTTAATTTGTCAGATCCTGAAATAGCAGAGCAAGGGGGAATGCTCACTGCTGACAACCTTCAAGAAAAACTGAGTGAGGTACGTAGCTTGATCAGTGAACTGGACCGGATCAGGACAGCATTGCAGGAGGAACATGCAAATCAATTGGCCTCTAATGTGTCATGTGCACAGATGTGATTAGACTATTGTAAGTCAACTATTGTTATCAGAGTATTATAGAATAGATGTGAATATATGTATATTTATTACTTTTTTTTGGGGGGGTGAAATAAAATGTATGCAGTAGTTATTAAGCAAATAGCAAGTGGGTTAATTATATTTGTATGTTTTTATTTTTTGTTTTGTTCTTATTTTATATTTTAATCAATCCACACATTTTTCTGTAACAAATATGCGTAATGTGAACACCATATAATATCTGAATTTACCAGCAAAATAAAACCAAAAACTGTATCACTCGCTTCTGAAATCTCTTCATGTTACAATACCATTACGAAACTTAATTTGCAAGGAACACTGCAAATGTGTCTGCTGCTGTCATATCCCTATATGGTTAACTGAAAATGAATCATTATGAAGATGGAATTGTATTGTGGATTTTCAGTCCTCTCAGCAAACATTAAAAATAGTTGAGCACTACTGTTTCAAGACTTGCTTTAATGGTTGATGAATATTAACCTGTTTAACATTATTTAATTCTATTACATGTGCTCTTTCAGACAAATGACCATGTAAACAATTATGGATGAAAAATAACCATTCCATTCTGTATAGAAACTGCTATGAGTGATAATTCCAATCTAGAAGAAAAAGTCTACAGCAGTGTTTCAAAAAAACATAAGAATTTGTTCAGTTCAGAGTTGCAAAGGCTAGCTTTACCTGGTTTTTCAATTATTTATCCCAAACAGGACTACACTGGATATAGGATTTGTAAAGATTTATATAGTTATAGTATTCCTCATATAACTGTGCATTATTGCATTGTAAAGCAGTAGTTTTGTTCTGAATACAGTATATTTTTAAATGACTGATGAGCTGCCTCATTTTGAGCTGTGAAGTAGGTTGTTTTTTTGATGTTGAAAATAAATAAAGTCATAATATGCAGAAGAATGCTCATTCTCCCACATATGCCTGAGCTGTACCCATCACCCCACCCCCACCCCCCCATCACATGCCAATTGCTGTCATTGTGGGGCTTAGGAAATAGAGACTGGGGCCTAATGCTGGGGATCACCCCCTACATTGGGCCTCAGCCCTCTACACAATTAATTTAGCACAGTCGTTTCTTCTTACCCCTTCCATTTCCTTTTCTTCCAATCCCTTCCCCCCCCCCCCAATCTCCCCCAGTCCCTTGTCTGTTGTTGTCTACTCTCCACTTCCTAAGGTATCAGAGCTGTGCTGAAAGGATGAAAGGATGACTTTGTGCCAGTCCTGAACAGCCTGACGGAGCCATGGGCACAGTATTCCCATTTTAGTTGCCTAGCCATTACCCCTCAGGGGGACCCTGAGGGGTGGACTGTTTCTTTCCCCAACATAGTCTAGGCTTACCATAGCCAATAATGAAGGCGTAATACCATTGTTAGGGGCAATGAGGCTTGCTCCTTCATCAAATTGGCCCATCATTTCATACTCTCCCAGTTCCCTGACTGCAGTCTTACCTTTGACCACCCCCCCAATCCCTTGCCCGTTGTTGTCGTGGGGGGGTTTAGGAGACGAAGACTGAGACCCAGTACAGGGATCTCCCCTGCCTAGGGCCTCAGCCCTCGACTCAACTAATTTTGCATGGTCTTTTTTCTCTCCAGCTTTTGTTTCCGTCTCTTCTCCATCCCCTTCTGCTATCTACTTCCTAAGGTGTGAGAGCCGTGCTGAGAGGATGAAAGGCTGACCTAGTGCCAGTCCTGAACGGCCTGCGGGTACTATAGGCACGGTACTCCTGACTAATCTAGCCCTTACCTTCAGTAGCGAAAGGAGGTGGACCGAATAGGCCTATTTACATAATCCAGGTTCCCCATGACCAGTAATGAAAATGTAATCCCTTTATTAGAGGCTATGAGGCTAGCCCCTTTATCAAATAGCCCCAACCCAGGCTCTCCTTTGACCACGGCTCCGAACACTGAAACTACTGCCCACTCCTCAATGCCTACTAGTGCATTACCCACCCAAGCAGAGAATCAATCTCCAGAAGACATTCCTACCCACCCAACTTCCTCAAATTCAACTCCACCCCTGCAACCTTCATCAAACAACCAATCCTCCCTTATTACTACCCTGCAACCTTATTCTCCATCATTCCGTAATACTCCCTCTTCCACACGTCCCCGACTATCCACCACCACCAACCCTACAGATATCTTAAATACTCTGTTTAGCCCAGCTAAATGGGACCGATTTTTCGTGATCCCTGCTACAGCTCCATACTCAGGCAACGCTCTCCTCTATCAACAATGCCTCCAAAAACAAGTAGGTAGAGTCCCTTTCTATACCAGACGCGATCGCTCCCGTCTGGTAACAGTCAGATCAGAAACTGAATCTATAGCACTGTCAAATTTAACTGATCATTCTGGCAACCCCATTCCTGCAGAACCTCATCCAACCCTTAATACCTGTACCGGAACTGTCTCTCTCTCCCCAGCAAACTGCCCAGTCGATACCAAAGATTGGTCAGACTGTGGAGAAGACTTATTAGGATGCCTCAAAGACCAAGATGTGAAATCAGTACATTGCTACACCATTCCTCCTAAAGGTCAACGAAAGAATCCGACCAATATTGCCAAAATTACCTTCTATACACATGACCTTCCCTTACGTATCTACATTGGTGGACAATCCCTCCCTGTTCGACCATACCAACCCCCTCCACGTCAATGTCAAAACTGTTGGCGCTTTGGACATCCTGCCAAACATTGCCGTTCCACAGACCGATGCCCCATATGTGCCCAACCTGGTCATAATCGATCAAACTGCTCAGCACAAACACGAACATGTGCTAACTGCGGCGGCCCCCATAATGTATTTTATAGAGGCTGTCCCACTTACAAATTTGAATCTGAGGTAGCAACTCTCAGATACAAAAATGGTCTCACTTTACGTGAAGCCAGACAGGAAGCACGTCGACAAGGTTTCTCTCATACTCCATATTCTAGCAACATCGTTCGCTCAGCCCTTCCCCCTCCACCCAAAAATGTCCCCATTTCCACTTCTACATTCTACATCCCTCAGACCAATTCCTTTGCCACTCTAAACCCAGACACCCCAATCTCAACCACAGCTCCTATCTCAACTACAGCCCCAACACCAACCCCTCTCCCTCCCCGCACTACCCGCAGTAGACAGACTAAACGTTCTAACCCTTCTTCCCCTACAGCACAATCACCTCCACCTACCTATACCTTTGTTCCTGAGACACCAGTCTCCTCTTCCCCCCCTCATAAGAAAACCTTTATTCCACAAAACTCTCCAACCAATTCCATTGCAGAAACAATTACCTTCTCACAAAACTCTCCAACAAACTCCACTGCAGAAACAATGGATGACATTCACAGCTATATGCTTGAGACACAAAATCCCATAACTCATGCTCCTTCCACACTTGAAGTGGTTGCCGATATTCATACCCCTCCTACTAATATTCCCCCTACACCCCTTCCTCCTACTCCCTCCCAACACAACCTAACCCCCTCAATCCCAACCACCACTGATATCCATCCTCCCAGTACCCATCTTACTGATATGCATCCCCCTCTTACTCACAGCACCCCTACACCCTTTCCTCCTAATCCCTCCCAAGACAACACATCCCCTTCAACTCCAACTATCCATCCTTCTGATATTCATCCTCCTAACACTAATACTCCCCACACATCTACTCCCTCCCAACACAACCCACCCCCTTCAACCCCAACTATAGGCACATTCTCCCTCCCTCCATCCCCTCTATCCTTTGCACTCCCTCCAGGATACACACGAGAATCACTCATGGCACAACAATGCCCTTCTCCAGACTCCCTACCTCCTAATATCCCTCCTTTACACCCCCTAGCTCCTTCCCCTTCAAATTCCCCAACACGTAAATGTGTTATCATTCATAAATCAACTAGGATATAGCTCTCCTACATTGGAATATTCGCGGTTTCCGCTCTCATAGATCAGACCTACGTCATATCCTTGCTTCTTATAATCCATCTATTATCTGCCTCCAAGAGACTTTCCTCACACACCCTCCTATTCCAATTCCTAATTTCCATTTTATCTCTTCCCCACACTCCCTTTATGTCTCGTCTATACTTATCCATCATAAAACACCTTATGTCATACCTCCCATACAAACTTCTGTCCCGTGCACAGCTATTCGCATCTTTCTTCGCCGCTGGATCACAGTGATTTCAGTCTACTTCTCCCCATCCCATCCCATTGACTTTACTGCCTTTGAGACTCAAATTTCCCAACTCCAACCACCTTTCCTCATAGTTGGTGATTTCAACTGCCGCCACACTCTGTGGGGTGACTACCACCAACTCCCGAGGCCGATCTCTAGAACGCTTCCTCTTCACAAATAACCTAATTATTCTTAATTCAGATCGCCCCACACACTTTGACATGCGCACACAATCCTTTTCATGCCTTGACCTCTCTCTATGCTCTCCTACTTTACATCTAGATTTCCATTGGTCAGTTCTAGACCACTTCCCCTATAGTGACCACTTCCCAATACTCCTTTCTCCTACTTCATCTGCACCCGTCCTCCATATTCGAGATATTCTCATCTCTGAGCCTGTAGAAGTAGCTAATGAACTGGGCAACTATTTCAGCCAGGTCAGTAGTGGCTCTCACCTTTCCCCACACTTTTCTTCCATTAAAACCATCAAGGAACGCACCCCTCTTACCTTCACCCTATCCTCTGATGAGTCCTATAATGCTCCTTTTTCTTCTTCTGAACTCAACGCTGCATTACAGTCGAGCCGCAACACTCATGAAGGCCCTGATGGTATTCACTATCGTATGCTCCGACACCTCCCATCTTCCTCTCTATCCTTCCTTTTAACTATTTTCAACCACATATGGACGTCAGGAAATTTTCCTTCTCATTGGCGAGATGCTCTCATCCTACCTTTCTTAAAACCCAATAAATCAGGTACCCTACCCCAAGATTACCGCCCCATAGCTCTAACTAGCTGCTTGTGCAAACTACTAGAACGAATGGTTAACTTCCGTTTAATGTGGTACCTAGAATCTCATAATCTCCTTTCCCCTTCCCAGTTTGGTTTCCGACGTGCCCGAAGTACAGCAGACCCACTTGCCCATTTTGAGACATACATTACATCGGCATTTGCACGCCATGAATCCGTATTAGCCATTTTCTTTGATCTAGAAAAAGCATGACACCACATGGCGATACCATATCCTCCAACAATTGTCCTCCCTAGGTTTACGTGGAAACATGGGTGTTTTCATTAAATCCTTCCTTTCTAAACGTACTTTCCAGGTCAAGATTGCCTCTTCCACTTCATCCTTTCCTCAATTCGAAGGCGTCCCACAAGGAAGTGTGCTTAGTACCACTTTATTCCTTCTTGCTGTAAATGACATAGTCTCAGTCCTACCACCAGGAGCCAGAGCATCACTATATGTTGATGACTTAACCATCTATACATCTGGCACATCCATACAAGATCTCTGTCAATTCCTTCAGTCTGCAATAACATCAGTAACTTCTTGGGCCACCAACCATGGCTTTCGCTTCTCTACCTCTAAATCTTTCCCCATCCTTTTCTCTCGCTTACGTACGGTCCCCAAACCCCCACTCTTCTTATATAATGCTCCACTCCAATACCGGTCTTCTGGCAAATTCCTAGGCGTTATATTTGATTCCAAATTGTCCTGGCGAGACCATATCTTGTATATCAAAGAAAAAGCTCAACGTCGCCTCCGAATCTTACAAACGCTTTCACATATCTCCTGGGGCTCAGATCGCAAAACTCTCCTCCATCTTCATGTTACTTTGATTCTCTCTACTCTAGATTATGGATGCCATATCTACTCCTCTGCCTCAACCTCTCTTCTTGCTCACCTTGATACAGTCCACCACAGCGGTCTCCGCTTAGCCCTAGGCGCCTTCCGCTCCTCTCCAGTTGAGAGCCTATATACTGAATCAGGCATGCCGTCCCTCTCTCGACGTCGAGCCCTTCTCTCTCTCCGATGCTATGCTCGATTTCACCAATTTTCCCTTACCAAACTAACTATTCCACAATCCTTACTTCATACCTGTACCTCTTCTCCACGTTTACCAACTCCTCTCCCCGTACGCATGGATACCCTCCTCTCCCATTCCCCCTTCCCTCATCTCCGACCTCTCCCACTGTCTGTCCATTCCATTCCTCCATGGCTTATACCTAACCCCTGTATTTGCTCCTCAGTTTTCCCTGACCCACCAAAATCAGATATTCCCCCCTCTATCCTTCTCGCTCATTTCCTTGACCATGTCTCCATTCATTCCTCCAGCATTTATGTTTACACTGACGGTTCCAAATCCATCTCAGGAGCTGGATTCGCAGTAACATTCCCAAATTACACTTTCAAATACACCCTCCCTCCTGAATCTAGTGTCCTTACTACAGAACTATATGCACTCCTTTTTGCCTTAAGACGCATATATTCATCCACCTCTTCCTCTTTTACTATTTTTACTGACTCCCGTAATTCTTTAACCCTCATAAAGTCAATGCAGTCGACCAATCCCCTTGTCTATAAGATCCAGAGCTGGTTGTTCTATCTATCCACACTTCACAAATCTGTCAGATTTTGCTGGGTACCCAGCCATGTTTGAATCCCTGGCAATGAACAGGCAGATACTCTTGCACGATATGCCGCAATGTCCACATCACCTCAACAACACTTCTCACATATGCCAGCTACAGATTACTACCCCCACTTTAAGACTTTCTTGTATACCCGATGGCAATCTTTTTGGTCAAGACTCCACAACAATAAATTACATACCGTAAAACCATCAATCTCCTCTTGGTCAGCTCCATTTCACAAAAAACAGACGTTGGGAGACTGCCCTCGCACGATTACGTATTGGCCACACTCGCCTCACACATGCCTATCTGATGTCACGCTCAGACCCGCCCCTATGTCCTCTATGTAACATCCCTCTTTCAGTCCCACACATTCTCTTGTCCTGTCCACGTTTTAATACAGCACGTACATCTGCTTTTCCACACCTATCCTCCCTTCACCGACCTCCCAACATATCAGACATCCTTACAGAATCTCACAGCTTCTGCCTCGACAACCTGTTCTCCTTCCTCAGACACATAAATATCCTTCACTTGATCTAACTCCCTTACCTAAACCACCATAATCTTTTCCCTCATCCTCAACCTCTCAACACTATTCTAGATAGTTGACACATAACAACTGTCACCTGACATCCCTCTTTACTATACTATATCCCTCTTTACTATAGTGCTATATGACCTTAGATGTCTAGCACATTTATCTTAACCATTAACCATTAACCATTACCTTTGACCAAGACTCAGAATACTGATCTACTACACACTCCTCAATGCCTACTAGTACATTATCCACCCAAGTTGAGACTCAGTCTGCAGGAGACAATCCTACTCTCCCAATTTTCTCAACTTCATCACCTCTACCCCCACAACCTTCATCAATCACTTCATCCTCCCTTATTACTACTTTACAGCCTTATTCTCCACCTCCTCCTAATACTATCCCACTCTTAATACTCCTTCCACACACCCCAATTCTTCTACCACCCAATCTGTACAAGTATCTTAAATACTCTATTTAGCCCAGCTAAATGGAACTCATTTTTCGTGATCCCCCCTACAGCTCCTTACTCAGGCAACACTTCTCTTTCAACAATGTCTCCAAAAGCAGGTAGGCAAAGTCACTTTCCATAGCCGACCCAATCATTCTCGTCTCATTAGTTACATCCGAAACCTAAGCTATAGCATTATCAACTGGTAACCCCATTCCTTCAGAACCTCATCCAACCCTCAATACTTGTACCAGAACTGTCTCTACCTCCCCAACAAACTGGGAAAGTGGAGAAAACTTACTTGCCAGCCTCACAGACTATGATGTAATATCAGTAGTGCTACTCCATTTCTCCTAGACATCATTGTAAGAACCCCACCAACATTGCTAAAACTACTTTCCATTGACATAAACTTCCCTTTAATGTTTACATTGGTGGAGAACCTCCTTGTCCAACCATATCAACCTCCTCCCCATCAATGTCAAATCTGTTGGCTTTTAGGATATCCTGTTAAACACTGCCATTCCACAAGCCAATGCCCTTTATGTGCCCAACCTGGTTATAACCGATCAAACTGCTATACAGTCACGCACATGTGCTGACTGAGGCACATTCTACCTTCTACCACACACTCACATCCACCTACCTTTGCTTCTACTCCTCAGACACCAGTCTCCTCTTCCCCCCTCTAAAGAAAACCTTTGTCTCACAAAACTCTCCAGCCAACTCCATTACAGAAACTCAAAAAGATATTCAAAAACTATCAGCTCAAGTCCAAAAGTGACACTGATAACCCTCATCCATCCCCAAATTCCACAACTCCCACTCCCTCGACACTCAAATAACTCCTACTCATATTCCCCTACACCCCTTCCTCCAACTCCCTCCCAACACAGCCCATTCTCCCAGCTCCTACTACACCATTAACCCTCCCTCCATACCCTCTATTCCTTCCAATCCTTCCTGAATACACAAGTGACTCCCTCATGTCACAACTATGTCCTTCCTCTACCTCCTGATACTACCCCCCTCTATTATCCCTTTTCTCACCCCCTAGCTCCTTCCTCTTCAAATTCTCCAGCACGCACTGTAACCGTTATCATTCATAAATCAACTGAGCTATAGCTCTCCTACATTCAAATATTCTGTTTCAGTTCTCACAGACCTCATCTTCACCATATCCTTTCTTCTTGTAACTCATCTATTATCTGCCTCCATGAGACTTTTCTTACTGTCTCCTATACCAATTCCCAACTACCATTTTCTCTCTTCCTCGCACTCACTTTGTCTCGTCAACACTTATCCATCAGAAAACACCTTGCCATACCTCCCTATCAATCCAGTTCCGTGCAGTTATGAGCATCTTCCTTTGCTGTTGTATCAGTTACTAAAGTCTACTTCTCCCTTTGCCACACACTTTGGGTTTATTCCATCACCACCTCCCGTGGCGGATTCCTAGGATGCTTCCACTCCACAAATAACATTCTTCATTCAGATCACCACACACACTTTGACAAACGCATGCAATTTTTTTCATGCCTTGACCTCTCTCTCTGCTTCCCTTCTCTCCCGTTTAGATTACCACTGGTCAGTTCTAGGCCACTTTCCGGTCCTTCTTATGTACCACCTAATCCCACATGTTAGTACATTGATAGAGCTGACTGGCATACTTTCACTTCACTTTCTATTCCTCCCCCTCCATTCCCCTTCAGATTTGCTACAATATTTCACAGGGGGGGGGTAACTTTCATGTGTAACAAAAGATTCAGTAAGTCTATATTAACTCATTTGATAAAGAGGCAAGCTTCTAATAATGGCACATTCTTTATTACTGGCCATAGAGTATGTTGGGGAGAGAAATAGTCCATCCCTCTGGGTCTCCTAGAAGGATAAGGGATAGACTAGTTGAGCCTCTTCACAAGGCGCTCGAGTACCCCACTACGCGTTTCTACTCATCTTGAAAATGTACAACCTTTGTATTTTTATGAAGTTTGGTAAATTTAGGTTTATCCATATCAAATACATTTAAAACTTTTCCAGTGAGTGTCTTGTACACACTTTTGAAAATTTGGGTACTTAATGCTGTCCACGTAGCAGACAAAATAGAACAAACTTAATTGGGGGAATACTGTGCCCATGGCATCCCTAGTCCATTCATACCTGACACAAAGTCAGTCTTTCAATCCCTTCAACATGGCTCTCACCCCTTAGGGAGTGGATAGGAAAAAAGAGTGAAAAAAGGGGAAGGGGGAAATGCTGTAAAATCAATCAAATCGAGGGCTGAGGCCCAAGGGGGGGGGGGGTGAAACAAAGCAGTGAGTCCCAGTCTGTCACCTACACTCCCCCACAGCACAGCAAAAACATGAGAGGCGGGGGGGATTCTAGAACAAAGAAACCAACGATGGATTCAATGGAATTTTATTGTTACACAAAATGAATTCTGAAGTGGTTACCCACCATTACACTACTAAAAGGCCTTTTAATTACTTCAGAAGAGGCAGGAGTACACACTGATACAAAGTATCCCTAACCTCTAATGCCTTGTCAAAATATGTTTCAAACATCTATTTGTACCTTAACCTTTTAAGTTCAATTAAAAAAATTAAAATAAAATAAAAATCCAGTTCATACTTCTAATCAGGTCTGTTAAACATGACATCTTGCTTTTGACATTATAAATTACAAATTTACTCAAAATAACATTTTCAGCAGCTTTATTCTGAAGTCTCTGAATAAGGTTTGCTGAGCTTGACACCCTTACGTAAAATAAATACAAAGAGTACTCAAAATACAATTAATATTTTCATTCAGTTTTCTAGAAACTTGAATTAATGACAATGGGACTGAAATAATTCAATTTATATGAACACACAAGTTGCATATAAATACATTTTTGCCATTCAGGCAGTTGCTTCTGTCTACTCTCCAACCTTTTAATAAGGTCTAGACCTTCCTGGGCCACGGTCCCTGCAAATGAAAATAGAATTAAAAAATCATACAAAACTCTGAACACGGCATTTAAAATCCAGATAAGATCATCATCATCTAACTTATACTGACAGGTTTAATGACTGAACTAGAGAAAAGCTATGCATAAATAATGCATGCTTCAATAACATGACAAAAACAAAACATACTAACCCTTTCATTGGTCCACCAGAATCTCTGTCTCCATCCCGGTCTCCACCATAGCCTCCACGGCCTCTGAATCCACCTCTTCCACGGTCTCCCCCCCTGCCTCTGAAACCTCCACGGTCTCCGCGGCCACGGAATCCACCACGGAATCCACCACCACCTCCACCACCATCTGCAAAGTTGTTTTAAGCTATGTTTAAAAACACTCTCATACTGTATTATGGTCTATTGTGGTTAATGACTAATAAGTAATGTAATTCATAAGGTATATATTTTTCATGAAATCAGAATGAGTGCTAACAATACTGACCATCATCACCACCAACTCCTGCAGGCTTTGGTTCATTGCAGCGGTTGCAGCTGTTTCTCCATGCAAAATTGTTGTTACCACAGCTTGGCACAGGGCACTTCCAGTCTCCTGCACGTCCTGGTTGTAAAAGCAAATTTAAGTTAGCCCTTGCATAAACCATTTCATATACATCAAAAATATCCTTGAATATAGAGGCAATTGTTAGGAACTTCACTTATGCATACCACGTCCACCCCCAGGAGGCCCATCTCGCCCCGGTCCTCCCATAGATCCTCCACGCCGGTCAAATCCACGGTCACCTCCACGCCCCCGCCCACCACGGTCATCACCACCTCCATAGCCCCCACGTCCTCGCTCATAACTACTTTTTGGGCGTTCTGCCATTTGTACCTGAAACAAAATGTAAAAAAAAATAATAATAATAAATAAGTAAAATAATAATAATAATAATGAAGTTATTGAGAAGAACGATTTAGAACATCCATAGAAATCTAAAATTTTTAATAGATCATAAATTGTCTAGGTCTCATTACTGAAAAGTTCATTCCATTGGACAATTTATTTTGGGATTCATCTACTCTCATACCTGCTCCTCTGATCTACATATATTCCAAGCGTAATAATAGCAAACAAGCAAACAAACATTCTTGCCTTAACAACACGGCCCATGAACTCTTTGCCGTCAAACCACTGAATGGCAGACTTGGCAGTGAATGGATCATCAAATGTGACTGTACACTCTCCTTTCATTCTTCCTGTGGCCTTATCTTTGTACATCCAAATCTTAGGGCGTTGAGTTCTTTTATCCATCTGGAAGGAAAGCGAGACTAAGGACTCCTATGCTTATGAGCATAGTTCATTCTACAGTATAGTACAAAAAATTAAGTACTATGAAAGAAGCATCAAAGCCTCACAAACCCATATCTTATTTGGCTGGGTGAGAAACTATCTTAAAAATGGTCTAAGTTTTGTTCACCACTGTACAATTGAAATGTTTAAAAAATTGTGTTGATCATAAAGCCAGAACCATCAGCTAACAGGAGTCACACTTTCTTGACAAGAGTTCAGGACTTTCTTACCTTGATTACACCAATGGAACCAAAGTGATCCTTGACATCATCCTCAGAGGCATCATCTGGCATTCCAGACACAAAGATTGTGTCTTCCTGCATTACCAGATCAGACTCTCCCCTAGATCGATCACCACCGCGGCTGCCACCATCAAACCGGCTACCCCCGTAGCTTCCACCGCCACCCTCTGTGCGCCAACACAATTAATGTGTTAGAAGAGGACAATCAAATCCAATGTAAAGTGACGGATAAGTGTGGTGGTTTGGATGTTGTGGAACAAAATCTATCAGATCAAATAATTATCAGTTATTACTGAAAAATTGCACCATGTCCCTCAAAGTTCAAACCAACACACATCCCTCTGCCAAATACAGTACATTAAAGTAAAATATGGATAACTTAACTCGGCTTAAATATGCTTATTACACTTAGGTCAATCATAGGCTTTACTCTGGTAACAATTCTTTCCAGATTAAATACATGCAGTATTCAGCCAAAGTTAAGCTTCTCTCTTACATCTACAAGGCCAAATACCACTTTCAACTATCAGGTTTTTACCTACTCTAAGGATATAAAATGCCTGAATATATGAATATCTTATTTCCACACAAACACTATCCATAAAACCATTTTTTCTTTTGTATCAGAACTCAAGGAATACTATATATTAAAATAAATATATGTACACCACACACAAGTCTGTTAAAAGAACCTTTACCTTAAAACTTTGTGCAAACTTTTATTGTTCTTTATCAAAAACAAACTGCACCTTGACCCGCCCTTTAGTATACTTTTCTGTTTTGATTCCAGTACACACAACAAAAGTAAAGTACACTTCAGTAAAGGTACCAACTGCTTAGTACTTATAATCAACAAGACAAAAAAATGTGCTTACTCACAAGCAAAATGATTTTGCCGGTTTTATTCATAGAGGGAAAATTTATTCTTCAAAATCTAAATTGAAGGAACAATATATTGCATATCAAATCAAAAACACCAAGAAAAATTCATATCGACCCTTTCTGTTTGGTACAATTCTGTACACAATTTAGAAAGATTTTTACTCGAAGGCTATTTCTGTATATATATAAATATAAACCATTGTATACAATGTATATCTATCCTTTCTTACAGTGCAATACTATCATTCCATTACTCCCCCATGAATGCAACATAACACACATTTTGAGCATTCACTACCCCTGATAATCTCAACAGATGTATCTACTAGGACAAATTTATTGCAAAACTCCACTGCTCATGTTTGTTTGCACCTCCCATCATTTTAGATTTTATCTCACAGCAAGCTCCTCAAAACTGATACTAATACTCTTGACATAGAACTTACATTATCAAGAAGAATGTATGGGCAGACAATAACAAGATTATGTGCCAGTGTGATATTCTATTCATACACTCGAAAGTCTAAAACAGTTTATCCTCAACTGATATTTGATAATAGACAATTCAAATAAAGTTCACCATACACATTAAAGTATGCTACTTTCTCAAACAATATGAATATCATACAGTTGAGGCTAAACAGTTATGCAGAGACCATACAAAAATCTCAGCTGAACCCATTATTAATGACAACAAAAGAACAACCATGCAATTTAAGGCTAAATCATGGGTCCAGTATGAGACCAGTGTACATCCTTCTTGTAAAGCCCTCACTTTTATTACAGCAAAATAATAATAATAACAATAATAATAATAATAATAATGCTGACACCAGAAGTGAGGTCTTACAACAGAAAGTGGTCTACATTTGCAAAACTGATGAAAAACCACAAGCACCTGATGGTGCTGTTACCTTTGCAATAACCTCTCCCTTGATCTCGCCTGTAAGGAGACCTTTTGACATCAGCAGCTCTGTTGGCACGATGTTGTCTAATTGTCAGGCAGTCAGTCAGTCAAGGAAGTCAAGGTCAGGTCGATAAAAAGTGACTTAGATTCCAGAGTAACAAGCATTCCAGTGCATACATGGTTAATACATTCATTCAACTTTTGAGTCACGTTAACTGTAAGGCATAATAGAAGGCATAGACACACATGTGTGATAACCACATGGCATCAAGACCTGCTTGTCACCTGGCAGAGTAAACTCTTGAGCTGAAAGTCGGGTATAAGTCTGCTGGATTTACAGGCGAACAGACATCAAGGGAAGGTTGGTGATGTCCTCAACAGGATTACTTGGGTTTCTTCCTGCAAACTCTGCCTCTGGCCAATCAGCTGCCTCATTCTTACTCTCACCATCACCACACAGGTTATTGTCTTCTAGCCTTCACTCTCCTTCATTATGCAAAACCAATGGATTCAAAATGCCTTACACAATTTTTTTTTTTCTAGTGTTCCTTTCCATACTGATCAAATAAGCCCTGCCTATTATGCACTTTAATAGATCAAATCATTGAGAAAAAATTGAAGCATGGACACTTTCACTCTACAGGAACTTGGAACACTAGTTGTGAATCCATTTCTTTGACTTGCTTCTGATACACATGACCATACGTTCAACAATATCACCAAGAACCCTTGCAGGCAATATTTTCATTTTCTATTACCTTAAAATTTTCCACACTAAACTATTAACGTCACTTCGAATCAAGGAAAATATGCAATATTTAAAAACCAATTCTTGCTTTCCCGCAGTTCCCATTCTTACATAGGGATACGAAAAACCTGTCAGGAAAACTAAAAAGGTAATAAGTATCTGTAACATATACAACCTCTCAGAATATTTTTTAATTGTAAACCTTATATACCACAGATGAAACACAAGTCTCATAATTTACCATAATGACCAATATTAATCTTTTCCTGTATTTTTGAAATTAAAAACACACCAATATGCACAAAGCACAATAAAAAAGGGTACTTCACGACTCATCCCATTACAACATTTTGTTACAACCATGTTGAAACCCTCAGATCTCTCAACTCTGTGAGCAAGACTATCACACTATCAACACCCTCTAAGTGGTCTAGCGCTGGTTAAACTTACCTAGGAATGGGAGCCGGGGACTGCTTCAGCGGCGACCCGTACATGCCACCACAGCCTGGAGGGGCTGACAGGGGGGGAGGAGCCATGCCTAGACCACCTTGAAAAGTTCAGCAGTCTGCATTAGTACATACATGTATGTTTGTACAGAACCCTGGGACACAACCTTAAAACGGTCAATGGGAGATCATCAAAACCACATCTCCCCCCTCCAACCTCTAACCAATCTCAGCTTCAGAAAAAATGACAACTGCATAGACACAATAAAGCCTGGTTATCAATTAAATTATCATCCTCAATTAGTGAACAATAGACAAGATGACCTATGAAATAAAAGCCTTCTTGCACACATGTAACACGTGAACGTAGTATCAAATTCAATTCTGTGAAAAGGTTATCAATTCGTTTAGAATCAATTTGGAGCTCAATGACTTCATATGTTCCATGTGTTTTCTAATCCCTATGTCACAACTCGGTTTGATTATCTCATCTACTACAGAAGGTCAAAAATAAGGTCGAGTCAGATATCAGTCTTGTCAGTGCCATACTCCTGAAAAGTAAAAATGCAACTGTAATATTGTATTCAGACTTACTGTTGTATCCACCACCTTGTCCCTCGTAACTTCCATTGGAGGGTGGTGGACCACCATATCCTGGCTGTCCCCCAAAGTTTCCCCCTGAGGGTGGGCCACCCCCATAATTTCCCTGAGGGGGAGGCCCACCACCATAACTTCCTTGTGGTGGTGGCCCTCCATAATTTCCCTGGGATGGTGGAGTAGAGTAGTTTGTACTAGGCTGACTACCATAAGTACTACTCTGATGACCACCATAATTGCTTGCAGGTGTCTGTCCATAACTTCCAGAATTGTAATTACTGTTTTGTTCATAACCGTGTGATTGTCCGCCATAGCTACTGTATCCAGCACTGCCAGTGGGTGGCTGGGCAGGGGCTTGTGTTGGTGGCGGCTGCCCATAGCCACCATAGGAAGCGCCTTGGCCACCTAAGAGTAAACAACATTCTAATATCTACATGCATACATTGTTTATCGATTGATTAAAATTCAGTAAACCATTTTTGAAGAGTGTATTTATGAAATATGTCATCAATAAGTCAAAGAAAGAAAGAAAGAAAAAAAAAAAAAAAAAAAAAAAAAAATACAAACCTTGCTGTGGCGGTGGGGCACCGTAAGTTGGTGGTGCTGCATATGGGGCCTGGCCCTGTGAGTATCCCTGTGGAGGTGGAGCTGAGTACCCACCATACTGTGGCTGTGGAGGATAGGAGGTCGCAGGCGGTGGAGCAGCTCCTGATGCCCCTCCATAACTTGCGTAGTTACCTCCTGCCCCACCACTACCTCCACTCCCATATCCACCTCCGTAACTGTATTCTGAAATAAGTTTTAGATTTTAGATAATATAATCTGGTAGGAGTGATTAACATACAACTAGGAGAAAATAACAATGAACATGGATTCCAAGACAACTTGAAGGCAGTTTTTAAAAATCTAACCTAATAGTGTATACCACCGAGCAAATGGTATAAGCACATTCGATACTCTTAAATATAATTTTCTGTTTATACCATACATGCTACACATGATAGTGACAGTACGTTGATACATCAGTTAACCCCAACATCCGGATGATGTGAAAGTCGTGAAAAAATTTAGCTTGAGGGGTGGGTGGGGTTAACATTAAATAACAGGTAATTTTGGAGGGGGTGATACAAACTTGCCATTGTGAACATTCTGGTTGGAGGCAGGGTAATGACTCGCCACAAGTGTCCAGAGCTTTAGGAGGGTGCTTAGATTCACTTGACAATTAGGAAGAGGCTTTTGCACTATCTTCATCAATACACATGTGTGGAATGTAATGACTAAGAGCCATGACTGGAAGAGTGCTAGAACCAAAACACGATGTTATTTCCATGCTCAGAATCCTATTCCCACCAACAGCATTACTACAGAAATGGGAATATTATGAAGTGTTCTTTAAATATCAGTAACATTATGTAATTTAACAAAATGTTTGCTGTAGCTATTGATATTGCCAAGAGTTGTAGATTACCTAGAGATATAGAGTCCATGCAAAGAAAACAGTCTATTGCCATCTGAATATTGCTATCAAATGACAAATATAGACATTAAAAAATGACATAAAAGTTAAAATTGCCCATGGCCAAAAAGATAAAATAACGCTGTAAAGGGGAGACATGGAGTTCACTCCATGTCCACTCATGTAGGCTTATGGGGACCGTCCCTGAGAATGGCCACCTTTCCCTACTCTATACATCATATAAAAATATCGGTTAGAGATAACTGATTGATTCTTTCTGCATGCTATAGAGTAAAGAATTGCGCTCCATTATATATATATAAATTTTAACTTTGCTCCCCCATTGGGGGGGGGGGGGCACCCCCAAAAAGTCGAAAAAAATCGTTTTTTTTATTTTGGTATGTCTTCGGTACATCCCAACTATCAGAGCTCTTTACAGAATATTCCCCAAAAAATACTAGTGTTAGATCAACTCTAGCCTATAGCCATGTAAAAGGCCGAATTTTGAATTTCCTTTTTTTTTTTTGCGGGGGACAGCTTGACATAGAGAACTATTTTTGAATTCTTTTTTCAGCATTAAAATATTATTATTTTTTGATTAAGGCAAAAATTCAAAAATCGGCCTTTTACCTGCCCTTGGGACGCCGAGGCTCTAGTGAAAGCAACAAACTGCATTTGGATCGCATGAAAATTACGTGAGTTGGGATGTACTGAAGATTCATAAAAAAATAGCGGAGCTACGGCGTTTTGTATTTGGCACCTTGCCAAACTTCGTTATCTGTTATTTTTCTCTGAATCTAATGATATTATATATCAAAAAAACGCTTATTTAGTGTACTTTGCAATGCAATGATTACCAAGTCAATAGGAATTTTCATGTTCAATAGGGACGCTATTCTGTAAAGGTATGTCATTTTTTCTTTTTTTTTCGTTGTTCATAAAAGTTGATATTTTCGTGTGAAAAGCTTAATAATTGCATTTTACCATAGACAACTAATCTAAACCAGATAAAAAACTTTTTTTTTTTTAATTATTTTTTTTTTTCATTTTATTTTTTATTTATTTATTATTTTTTTTTTTGGAGAAATGGGGAACTGTGGATGGCAACATTAGTACAAAATCATTCTAATTATAAAGTCCTGGCATGAATACAACATGGTGGTTCAATTTTGAGAATTTCAAAAGCATATGAATTTAGTACATTGAATTCGAGAACTTACGAAAGTCATTGAATATTCCCCATGCCTCACACAGGGGGGGGGGAGGGGGAGATGGTCACTGGGTGTTTATAATTTTCGAGGAGGATCATGTGTACGTGAACGCACGCACATAAAGTTAAAAAGATTAATCATCATCATTTAGTAGGCCTACATTGACTTTCATATCTAAATAATAAAATTTATTAGTTATCCCTCTCATACCCATTTTCTTTGATAATTGTCAATATTAACAGATTGCAAAGGAGAACAAGTGTAAAGTTTATGATTAGCCATTTGCATCCATTATCTTTACTAAGAAGTGCATAAAATCATGCAGACGCCTAGGTGTTGTGGGATATTTGCCAATTTATGGTGCCTAAGACTTACGGTAACGTCTAAACATATTCATTTTTATCGGGAACGCACGAAACGGATGCGATAGCTTTTTGAATGCCAGACGAAGACTACGCATACAACCGAGCTCAAAATTCCATATAGTTTTTATTTCAGAGCAGGTATTACAGAGTACTATCATTTCAAAATGAAATAATCTGTATCTCGCTTATACATCCGAAGTTTAAAAATCCGACATTTAGGTAACATTCGTATTGAATTGGTCTTTACAACGGTAACTACCAATTTCAAATCAATTCAAATTGCCCCCTGCTGTGATGTACCGACCGTTGAGCGAAATGTAACGGAAATATTTCAATCCTTCCTTATAAGGCTATTTTTAAACATTAGTGCTTCGTATGTGATATACATATATATTACCACGTAAACTAAAACATATTACCAGGGAGTCTCGATCAAAGCATATTTCGTGTGTAAAAGGACACAAAACATACATTTTTTTAGATATATTTCACAAAATATTTCGTCATAAATCACGGTGATATAAATTTTTCCTGATATTGGTATAAAAGTGTTCCTTGAACATTCACGAACTCATATCTATGCGCAATGTCATAATTAAATGACTTATGCACGATTGCCGCAAGCAAAAGTCCACATAGGTGTACCTGGGCGCTCAATAGCGACGTACCTCTCCGGGTGCTGAGGGACTCGCACGCCGGCTGCAAGACAACGAGCCATAGCAGGCGGTTAATACTCGTTTGGTAGTTTCCTCATCCATGTACCTATACTATACGCTAACTATCTTAATTTAACCCCCTCCACCCCCCTCTCTCAGGGACGGTCCCCTTATGTCCATATTTTGGGCCATGTGATGGCAGCAAAGCATTTGAAAAAAATTAAGTAGCACTGTGTAAAGCCCAGTTTGTTAACTTGCTCAGCTTGCAATTTACCTTCTAAATATCATGAAGATTTACACGTATTTTGTGACCCATGAAAAAATAGCTAAGACCAAACCAAGCATTGGGATCATGAAATCATCATTAAATGCATTGGCATGTCTAAACAAAGCAGTGCAGATTGAAGTTTATGTTCTTAAGTAACTTTAAATCAGTCACAAAATGTTGGTGCAATCACTGAGATTGACAAAAAGCTTGTGCAAAGGAAGTACAAGAGAGGGAGACAACTTGGTCAAGTGTAGGTCTTTGGTGATATTGAGCAAGGCTAAAAAGAAACTTGTGCTGCCATTTGTTGGCAGTGGTCTCAGCACAGTATCATCCACTCTTGAAAACAAAATCCCATGATATTCTCAGTCTGGAAATTTCCATTTTAATTTCCGTGATTTTCCAGGACCTGTATGAACCCTGTGCCTACCATAGTTTAAAAGATCATAGTTATGAGCAGCTGCTCATTAATCCTTTAGAGTACTTTGTAGTTTCACACTTCCAACATATCCACAGACAGAATATCAAAAGGCGGGAGGGATATGAAGGACTGGGTGAGACATCCCAGTGTCCATCCATGTATATTAATCAGTACCTGTTTCAGTGCCCTTATATTACTTTATCTAATACCTCCCATCATAATTTTTTTTTCTCAAGGCAGCACCCTATAGTAGGAATGCAAGTGAGGTTCCCATCTGTCCCAATTCCTCCAGAAGAGGACAGTACTTCTGAGTGGATAAATGATCAGGTAAGAAGTGACTAAACCTTCATTGTTGATTATCAAAACCTTTATTCTATACAATTTCAAATATACACTGTATAATATACTTCTGTTAATATACTAACTATGGACATCTTAACACGGTCAAATAACTTCACACAATGTAGAAGACACTTCACATGAAACAGCAATATAATATACTTGATATACGAAAAAATATGGAATATGTTCTTTGTGTTATAGCAGTTATTGGCGAATTAGCAGTTTACACTTTACAAACAACAAATGCTAGCTAACTTTTGGAAATGGAAATAGTTCTGACCAATCACAACTATTTATTTAGGAAAGGTGTGCACTCGCCAAGAAAAAACATTCAGTATGCCTACCCACTCAGAAGGTGCACGAGAAAAAATATTATATTAAAAATTTTACAAGTCGCAGTTTACACATCTATCACTAGGTATATACTACCATGCTGAGGATGCACGACAGTGAATAACAGAGGCGAATACAATTAAATTAGCATGATAAACAAATATATATTATACAGAGAACCCTCCCTATAACGCGGTTCACCTTTCACGTTCTCGCTGCTTCAAGGATTTGCATTGTGCATTGTATTCTGCATTCTGATTGGCTAAACAGTCCGCATCTTGACCTGTGTCAATAACGTTACGGTTTAATATGTACATGTATGTAAAACAGCTTGCCAAATTAAAGTTTGCAAATTTTCTCTAAAACCCATGAAGCCTTCAGTTCGTATTGATGATTGAAATCATTATTTCACAGTATAATACAGTAGTAATTTGTAAAAAACATTTATTTATACAGTACTTTTATTTGTTAAACAAATGCTTGGGCCTGTAAAAAGGTTTTGTTCTTTGGTTTCAATGTATTGTAGATTATTTAGGTGTATAATAATTGTAAAAAAATAAAGATTACTACTTCACAGATTTCGCCTATCACGGATTCTTTTTGGAACGTAACCCTCATGAAAAACGAGGGTTCACTGTATTACAGTATTACTGAAAATTATTACTGGTTTGGTGCAAGTTCATTGTTTATTGCATACAACCACAATTCATGTACTAATGAGTATTGTTTTAAAATGTATGGCATGAAGTAACCACCACAGCCTCAACAATATTTGGTGTTCAGGCTAAGACAAACAAGTTCCATATTACATATTATGACAAGTATATATATTGAACTATTTCCTTATTTGATGGTAATCACCAAACTTAGTCAATTTGGTCACAATTAACGAAGCTGTAAACATGCAATTGATAGAATCAGCAGTTAAACTTACAAAATACATTTTCATATTCAAAAGTTGCTCTTATTCAATTGTAATTTAATGCATGTAAAAATATTTCCGGACTTAGTAAATTTACAGTGGATAAGAATCAGGGCATGGAATGATTACCTTGACGTAAACTAAAGGTGCCGTCACACTAGCACTTTTTCCGTCAATTTTTAGACAATTTCCTGAAATTTTGTCCATTTTTTAGCGTATTGTCGATTCTCCAGTCAGACAATATTGATCGTTTCCGTCTGAAATCCTTTCCGTTAACTTTTTCAGCCAAGCAAAGTCAAATCAAGAGCTATATTCAAGAATGTCTGTATTTATGTTAAATAAAATTCTCAAAAAATTGACGGAAAAAATGCTAGTGTGACACGGAGACACTATGGCATAAAGTGCGCAACGCGAAAATAAAAGAGATGCATGACAAAGAAAAGAGATCTGCCAATAAGTTCTTTGCCATGTTTACATCACGATTGTAAACAACACTATAACCGCTGAACTCATTCCTGGGCTCTCTTAAATAGTTCATATATTACTAAGCACTTGTGAAGACCATTTTATAAATATCAATGTCTGATTTTCCTAATTCATGTACTTTATGCATTCCTTCATTTTTAGGAAACTCTCAAACATGTTCTGTTAGTTTTATGCTATTATTTACAAAAACCTAATCTGGATTTGCCCTTTCCACTGCGACTTTCAAGACCTCACGACCGCCATTCTTCAACAAAACACCAGTGAGGATTGTTTCAATTTCAGTGTTGTGTCTATTTCGGGTCCTTAGTAGAAACTTACATAGCAGCTATGTAGAAGAAATAGACCTTAGTAACTATCACAGTTTAAAAATGTGAACCCGTACAATTACGGAAAAAGTGATCAGAAAACAAGCCATCCATATAATAGACAGAAGAGACAAGAGAGTTTGGCATCTCAAGATATGAAGGTGTCTGGTTTATTTTTTAAGATATGAATACAGCTCTATCTTGCCGTGTATACCAAGGTGAAAAGAATGTTTCCGGCCCATCAACCGTCCCGTTATGGAATTCCCAATGGATATGCCTAGTCCGGGCATATTAGATGGTTTAATAGAGTTTGTGACATGGAATTAGGTGTGCTTTATTGATCAGGACGTGATGAGTGGTATGAATTCCCGTAGAATTTAACGTAAGGAGTTGGGTTCCCATGTTTTTCTTAAAGTTGGTGTGTCAGTCCCTAGAATTTAAAATACGACAGACGTCTGTAAAGTATCATTAGCAGATTTTAAGCATTTTCTGTGCTGTCTTATGCATTTCTATTATGTATTCTTATTACAGCTTAATTTCCCCAATATACTTCACACCCTCCCCTAATATCAGGACTTAACACATCATGATTGTGGGTTGTGATTGCTACGGAAATATTTGTTCTTGTCGCACGAGAACATATCTGATGATATAAATAATGTCTGGGAAGTCCCAATTGTCATAAACGGTAAAATAACTCTGGACCTTCCAGCAAAATCATAAACTGCAATTGTACATGTGAAACATGGCCCCCATTCCCACAGTTTACACAAACCCATTTTAAAGCTATTTTAGCATTTTCTTTTCATTTTGCAGTGTAAAAATCCCAATTTTTCCCTAACTCACAGTGCAATGCAATACTTAATCATTTTATCAAATGTGGAGGGATATAATTTACATAATTCTTCAATGAGTCAAATGTGATGGAAAACCAAGAAGAAGCACTAACTATAAAGGAATAATCCATTCCAAAAAACAGGGTATCTTTTACCAAGAGACATCCTCCAATTCATAAGAATACATTTTTAAAAATATATTTCTATGCAGTAATATGCAGTGGATATTTTCTGCATTTCACAATAAATGAGTTTGAAGCAGATGTACTAGTACTATTTATGACTATCTATTATGCTTTCTAAAATAGTGTGTATTCCTCTCCATCTCTGTGTCCCTCCCCATAGCACTGTTTACAAATAGAGGCATGTTGAAGCGAAAATTGGCCCCAAGGATACCCAGAGTTTTAGATTCCTTCTATATCCAAATGACTTGAGACTAGGTTTCGAAATACTACTGTTTTAATAATAAGGCAATTAGGAAAGAATGGTTCGGGTTCAAAAACTAACAAGCCATCAACCTGATCAAGAGCTGCAGACCTAACAATGTGCCACAGACCTGGTAGCTTTTCCCAAAATCACTACACTGATTCCCCTCGGGGTCCTCAGTCTGTCCTGATGTTTGAGGGCTGACTATTAGGGATAAACATACATGTGCGTATTAACATTTGCTCAACCACAAACAGGAATATCCACATTTATTTGAGAAAGACTTCATAAAACGGATATCGCTCGACGGCCTGTATATCAACAACATATCCGTCCATCCTCTGTAAATAATCCTGAAGTAAACAGAAAACTTCTAGAGGTATTATTTTCTCCACTATGCGCCCCGGTGAGCGGCATCACGAGTAAGGATGGGGCTTCGGCCAAAGCCTTGTAGCGTCCTTCACGGCTATCCTTAAAGCTCATTTCTCTTTTATGATATGTAAAGTTAACGCTTGCCCTACAGAGTCTAACTAAACATTTGAAAAACTACCTTCACGGGCATGTATGAATACACAACGCACGAAACAGCGCAAGATATCATATTCTAATGGTTTAGCTTGGAAACAAAATGGCCACCGGAAACCCCCATGGCCGTCCAACACTCGAAATCCCAAGTTAATTTTTGCAACTTACGTGTGTCTCCCATTCTTCTCGAACACTCCTATCTTATCTACCGCAAACAAATGAACCACTTCCACA
>NC_091550.1:29876800-29881800 GCF_042767895.1 Penaeus vannamei | reverse complement strand
CATTATTATCATTTTCATTATTATCATTATCATTATTATCATTTTCATTATTATCATTATCATTATTATCATTATCATTATTATCATTATCATTATTATCATTACCATTATTATCATTATCATTATTATCATTATCATTATTATCATTACCATTATTATCATTATCATTATTACCATTATCATTATTATCATTATCATTATTATCATTATCATTATCATTATTATCATTAACATTATTATCATTATCATTATTATCATTATCATTGTTATCATTATCATTATTATCATTATCATTATCATTATTATCATTATCATTGTTATCATTATCATTATTATCATTATCATTATTATCATTATCATTATCATTATTATCATTATCATTATTATCATTATCATTATTATCATTATCATTATTATCATTATCATTATTATCATTATCATTATTATCATCATTATTATCATTATCATTATTACCATTATTATTATTATCAATATCATTATTATCATTATCATCATTATCATTATTATCATTATCATTATTATCATTATCATTATTATCATTACCATCATAATTATTATCATTATCTTAATCATTATTATCATAATTATTATCATTATCATTATCATTATTATCATTACCATCATAATTATCATTATCATTATTATCATTACCATCATGATTATCATTATCATTATCTTAATCATTATTATCATAATTATTATCATCATCATCATTATTATCATTATCATTATTATCATTATCATTATTATCATTATCATTATTATCATTATCATTATTATCATCATTATTATCATTATCATTATTACCATTATTATTATTATCAATATCATTATTATCATTATCATCATTATCATTATTATCATTATCATTATTATCATTATCATTATTATCATTACCATCATAATTATTATCATTATCTTAATCATTATTATCATAATTATTATCATTATCATTATCATTATTATCATTACCATCATAATTATCATTATCATTATTATCATTACCATCATGATTATCATTATCATTATCTTAATCATTATTATCATAATTATTATCATCATCATCATTATTATCATTATCATTATTATCATTATCATTATTATCATTATCATTATTATCATTACCATCATAACTATTATCATTATCTTAATCATTATTATCATAATTATTATCATTATCATTATCATTATTATCATTACCATCATAATTATCATTATCGTTATCTTAATCATTATTATCATAATTATTATCATCATCATCAGTATTATCATTATCATTATCATTATTATCATTACCATCATAATTCACATTATCTTAATCATTATTATCATCATCATCATCATCATCATCATCATCATCATCATCATCATCATTATCATTATCATTATTATTATCATTATCATCATCATCATTATTATTATCATTATCATTATAATTATCATTATCATTATTATCATTATCATTATTATTATCATTATCATTATTATCATCATTATCATTATTATTATCATGATCATTATTATTATCATTATCATTATTATTATCATTATCATTATTATCATTATCATTATTATTATCATTATCATTATTATTATCATTATTATCATTATCATTATCATTATTATTATCCTTATCATTATCATTATTATCATTATCATTATTATTATCATTATTATCATTATCATTATCATCATTATTATTATTATCATTATTATTATCATTATCATTATAATTGTCATTATCATTATTATCACAATCATTATAAGTATTATCATTATCATTACCATTATTATTATTATAATTATCATAATAAGTAGTATCATTATCATTATTATTATCATTATCATTATTATCATTATCATTAATATTATCATTATCATTATCATTATTATTATCATTATCATTATTATCATTATCATTATCATTATTACTATCATTATCATTATTATTATAATTATCATATTAAGTAGTATCATTATCATTATTATTATCATTGTCATTATTATCATTATCATTAATATTATCATTATCATTATCATTATTATTATCATTATCATTATTATTATCATTATCATTATCATTATTACTATCATTATCATTATTATTATCATTATCATTATTAATATCATTATCATTATTATTATCATTATCATTATTATTATCATTATCATTATTATTATCATTATCATTATTATTATCATTATCATTATTATTATTATTATCATTATTATTATCATTATCATAATAAGTATAATCATTATCATTATTATTATCATTATCATAATAAGTATAATCATTATCATTATTATTATCATTATCATTATTATCATTTTATCATTATCATCATTATCATTATTATTATCATTATCATTATTATTATTATCATTATCATTATTATTATCATTATCATTATTATCATTATCATTATTATCATTATCATTATTATCATTATCATTATTATCATTATCATTATTATCATTATCATTATTATTATCATTATCATTATTATCATTATCATTATTATTATCATTATCATTATTATCATTATCATTATTATCATTATCATTATTATCATTATCATTGACATTATCATTATTATCATTATCATTATCATTATTATCATTATCATTATTATCATTATTATCATTATCATTATTATCATTATCATTATTATCATTATCATTATTATCATCATTATTATCATTATCATTATCATTACTGCCATTATTATTAATATCATTATCATTATCATTATTATCATTATCATTATTATCATTATCATTATTATCATTATCATTATTATCATTATCATTATTATCATTATCATTATTATCATTATCATTATTATCATTATCATTATTATCATTATCATTATTATCATTACCATCATAATTATTATCATTATTTTATATTACCATCATAATTATCATTATCATTATCTTAATCATTATTATCATAATTATTATCATCATTATCATTATCATTATTATCATTACCATCATAATCATCATTATCTTAATCATTATTATCAATATCTTAATTATTATTATCATTATCTTAATCATTATTATCATTATCTTAATCATTATTATCATAATTATTATTATTATCATTATCATGATAAGTATTATTATCATTACCATCATAATTATCATTATCTTAATCATTATTATAATTATCGTAATCATTATTATCATAATTATTATCATTATCATTATCATAATAAGTATTATTATTATCATTATTATTATCATTATCATTATTATTATCATTATCATTATTATTATCATTATCATTATTATTATCATTATCATTATTATTATCATTATTATTATCATTATCATTATTATTATCATTATTATTATCATTATCCTTATTATTATCATTATCATTATTATTATCATTATCATTATTATTATCATTATCATTATTATTATCATTATCATTATTATTATCATTATCATTATTATTATCATTATCATTATTATTATCATTATCATTATTATTATCATTATCATTATTATTATCATTATTATTATTATCATTATCATTATTATTATCATTATTATTATCATTATCATTATTATTATCATTATTATTATCATTTTCATTATTTTTATCATCATTATTATTACCATCATCATTATTATTATCATTATCATTATTATCATCATTATCATTATAATTATCATTATCATTATTATTATCATTATCATAATAAGTATTATCATTATCACAATAAGTATTATCATTATCATTATTATTATCATTATCATTATTATTATCATTATTATTATTATCATTATTATTATCATTATCCTTATTATTATAATTATCATAATAAGCAGTATCATTATCATTATTATTATAATTATCATAATAAGCAGTATCATTATCATTATTATTATTATTATTATTACCATTATCAATATCATTATTATTATCATTATCATTATTATTATCATTATTATCATTATTATTATCATTATTATTATCATTATTACTATCATTATCATTATCATTATTATTATCATTATCATTATTATTATCATTATCATTATTGTTATCATTATCATTATGATCATTATCATAATAAGTATTATCATTATCATTATTATTATTATCATTATCATTATTATTATTATCATTATCATTATTATCATTATCATTATTATCATTATCATTATTATCATTATCATTATTATCATTATCATTATCATTATTATTATCATTATTATTATCATTTTCATTATTATTATCATTATCATTATCATTATTATTATCATTATTATTATTATCATTATCATTATTATTATCATTATCATTATTATTATCATTATCATCATTATCATTATTATTATCATTATTATTATCATTATCAATATTATCATCATTATCCTCATTATTATCATTATCATTATTATTATCATTATAATTATTATCATTATCATTATTATTATCATTATCATTATCATCATTATCATTATTATTACCATCATCATTATTATTATCATTATCATTATTATTATCATTATCATAATAAGTAATATCATTATCATTATTATTATTATCAATATCATTATTATTATCATTATCATTATTATTATCATTATAATTATTATTATTATCGTTATCATGATAAGCATTATCATTATCATTATTAATATCATAATTATTATCATTATCATATTATTATCATTATCATTATTATTATCATTATCATAATAAGTATTATCATTATCATTATTATTATCATTATCATAATAAGTATTATCATTATCATTATTATTATCATTATTAATATCATTACCATTATTATTATTAATATCAGTATCATTATTATCATCATTATCATCATCATGATTATTCTTATTATCATTATTATTATTATTATCATTATTATTATCATCATCGTTATTATTACTATCATTATTATTATCATTACCATCATTATTATGATCATTCATGCTATGGCATT
>NC_091550.1:29859300-29861800 GCF_042767895.1 Penaeus vannamei | reverse complement strand
GTCTTTCAAATAAATACTAGAATAAAAAAGTAAAGTTATGAATAGATTGATAAATATATATATGGATTGGATAAATAGATATATATCTTTTTGCCTTTCTCCTATTTAAAGTCAAGACATAATGATTTCATAATTATTGGGGGTGTTTTTTTGATGAAACAAAGTGATAGAGAAATCTGCTGGCCAGACCCCCTTTACCCAGTGCCCTTTTGTAAACATTATGTTTACTGTAGTATTGTTTTGTGAAATATCTCTACCCATACTGTTGATGGCTCCATAGGTGCTTAACCACCAAAGAGGCAATGAGTAGACCTCATAACCTCACTAGATTCCACCTTTCCTTGATTTTTATTTTTTTCTGGTGGTATTACGTTAAGCTCTAGATACTCATTTGATACCAATAACATATCTTTATGATGAAGAAACTAATGTAACGTACTTTTATGTCATTCTTTACAGCTGTATGTTTGTACACCAACATACAAGTTCAGCCTTGTAGCTTGTGAAGAAGTAAACCACTATAACAGTGGCAACCTTGTAGTTCCTCCCAGTGCTAATCTGCCTCCTTCAGTTGATGTGGCAGTAGCTCAGTTCGATTATGTTCCACCTGAGAATGTTACTAGCTTTATCACAAACAAGTAAGTGACTATCATATATGCTGAAATTGAAGAGATCAAATGTAATATTTTGTTCCTGTAAACTTTTGCTTATCAGAATAGTTTAAATTGGTTGTTTCTTATAATGTCATGTGAGAAGATAACATTTGATGTTTAAATTGTGATGCCTATAGCTTTGTTGCTCTATGTATAGATTTTTATTTTTGCTCTAGTGATCTTCAGATTAGCCCATATTTAAACGAAAAAAATCTTTGCAGCCGTGGTATTGCTCCAGCTTATGTGTACCGGCAGTTAAGCGAACTCTACCATCCAACGTCATATGACCTTTAGAAATTTGGTATGTTGGTAAATTGTAGGTTCATTTTTGTGAGGAATGTGTGTGATTATTTTTCAAATATTATTAACTTTCAAAGTTTCCACCATGTAAAGGAAAGTTTATCCAAAGGGATATGAGGATCTTAAATGCTAAAAATTCCAAAACAGATATAAGTTCATACCCTTCTGATATGTAATTAAACATCAGATTACCAAGTTCACTTTATTTCATTTGTCCTGCAAAGGATTCGGATTTGCTGTGTATTTCAGATATAATATTAAAAAAAATTCCCCTTTATATTTGATTTGACATTGCTTGGGGAAATCATGCTGGTATTCTACTCACTTTGATAGCAAACAAGAAAAAAATGTATTTCCATGTTTATTATATGGTAGAAAATTGGTTAACAAAAGAAAATATTTGAAATGTCTGTGCTGTGAAATGATGAAACATTGGATCTTTGTATTTTTTACAGAAATGATAATAAAAATATCTTTAAAATATAGTTGTATTTAGTTTGCTGACATACAACAAAATATTTCACAAATTTTGTGCAAGGGGGTAATGGATCATGTATAATATGCCAAGTGACAGACTAACAATCAATGAATATAAACAAATTATATTTTGGAAAAAGTGCATTTAGGCAAATGTAAACGTGTTGATATGAAATATTATTATGCTTATAATATAAGAACACCTAGAAATTTATAATTGAGAAATAATTATATATAACAAAAGTGTACAACTACAAGATCATATTTCCATGAGATAGTCTTAACTTTAAAAAGTGGCATATACAGACACATACAATTGTATTTTCATAAATATCAGATTGCATAATTATCATCACATTTGAAAATTTAGGTACAAAACTAAAGTTGCCTACTAGACTAGAAGCACCATTATAGTCTTCTGTCACTGTATAATCTGTTAACCCACTAATGCCAGTATATTTTGAAGCCGAAAATAATATTATCTGGGCGGCTACAAAATTATCTTGGGGGTCTGGCCCGGAATTTGCCCGCATGCTGGCCAAGGCCTGAGACGTATGCTCAGACCTAATGTCACACTGGTGGTGTGCCCGGCAATGTAGCACACTACCCTTTACCATTTGGAGAGGCTTCAGTGTGGCAGTTCACCCATTTTCTTTTGCAAATCTCAGTGCTTAGAGAGGGGGAGTTAAGAGAAGCATACGAGTTCATATCATCAAAATAACTCATAAATTTGGAATTTTACTAATACAAAAGTCTTGTAAACACATACAAACTTTTGGTCCCGAGATGGACTATTTGTAACTTGCAGGTGAAGGGTGACACATCTATATGGTGAATGAACACATACCTGACCATGCCATGAATCTTAAGTATGTCTTGATTACTGGGATGAGATCTCATGCCTGCTGTTGTAAGCCAAGCAGTCAACCAAGCATAGAGCAGCATTCAAAAATGGAAACCCATCCTTGTCTAATATTACTAAAAATCTGTAGTCCCTTCCTCTTCCCCAACATTCTCCTCTTCAATGTCTACCCCCTCTTCCCTTATTACTACTCTTCATCCTTACTGTC
>NC_091550.1:29839719-29851300 GCF_042767895.1 Penaeus vannamei | reverse complement strand
AAATACAGTACATTAAAGTAAAATATGGATAACTTAACTCGGCTTAAATATGCTTATTACACTTAGGTCAATCATAGGCTTTACTCTGGTAACAATTCTTTCCAGATTAAATACATGCAGTATTCAGCCAAAGTTAAGCTTCTCTCTTACATCTACAAGGCCAAATACCACTTTCAACTATCAGGTTTTTACCTACTCTAAGGATATAAAATGCCTGAATATATGAATATCTTATTTCCACACAAACACTATCCATAAAACCATTTTTTCTTTTGTATCAGAACTCAAGGAATACTATATATTAAAATAAATATATGTACACCACACACAAGTCTGTTAAAAGAACCTTTACCTTAAAACTTTGTGCAAACTTTTATTGTTCTTTATCAAAAACAAACTGCACCTTGACCCGCCCTTTAGTATACTTTTCTGTTTTGATTCCAGTACACACAACAAAAGTAAAGTACACTTCAGTAAAGGTACCAACTGCTTAGTACTTATAATCAACAAGACAAAAAAATGTGCTTACTCACAAGCAAAATGATTTTGCCGGTTTTATTCATAGAGGGAAAATTTATTCTTCAAAATCTAAATTGAAGGAACAATATATTGCATATCAAATTAAAAACACCAAGAAAAATTCATATCGACCCTTTCTGTTTGGTACAATTCTGTACACAATTTAGAAAGATTTTTACTCGAAGGCTATTTCTGTATATATATAAATATAAACCATTGTATACAATGTATATCTATCCTTTCTTACAGTGCAATACTATCATTCCATTACTCCCCCATGAATGCAACATAACACACATTTTGAGCATTCACTACCCCTGATAATCTCAACAGATGTATCTACTAGGACAAATTTATTGCAAAACTCCACTGCTCATGTTTGTTTGCACCTCCCATCATTTTAGATTTTATCTCACAGCAAGCTCCTCAAAACTGATACTAATACTCTTGACATAGAACTTACATTATCAAGAAGAATGTATGGGCAGACAATAACAAGATTATGTGCCAGTGTGATATTCTATTCATACACTCGAAAGTCTAAAACAGTTTATCCTCAACTGATATTTGATAATAGACAATTCAAATAAAGTTCACCATACACATTAAAGTATGCTACTTTCTCAAACAATATGAATATCATACAGTTGAGGCTAAACAGTTATGCAGAGACCATACAAAAATCTCAGCTGAACCCATTATTAATGACAACAAAAGAACAACCATGCAATTTAAGGCTAAATCATGGGTCCAGTATGAGACCAGTGTACATCCTTCTTGTAAAGCCCTCACTTTTATTACAGCAAAATAATAATAATAACAATAATAATAATAATAATAATGCTGACACCAGAAGTGAGGTCTTACAACAGAAAGTGGTCTACATTTGCAAAACTGATGAAAAACCACAAGCACCTGATGGTGCTGTTACCTTTGCAATAACCTCTCCCTTGATCTCGCCTGTAAGGAGACCTTTTGACATCAGCAGCTCTGTTGGCACGATGTTGTCTAATTGTCAGGCAGTCAGTCAGTCAAGGAAGTCAAGGTCAGGTCGATAAAAAGTGACTTAGATTCCAGAGTAACAAGCATTCCAGTGCATACATGGTTAATACATTCATTCAACTTTTGAGTCACGTTAACTGTAAGGCATAATAGAAGGCATAGACACACATGTGTGATAACCACATGGCATCAAGACCTGCTTGTCACCTGGCAGAGTAAACTCTTGAGCTGAAAGTCGGGTATAAGTCTGCTGGATTTACAGGCGAACAGACATCAAGGGAAGGTTGGTGATGTCCTCAACAGGATTACTTGGGTTTCTTCCTGCAAACTCTGCCTCTGGCCAATCAGCTGCCTCATTCTTACTCTCACCATCACCACACAGGTTATTGTCTTCTAGCCTTCACTCTCCTTCATTATGCAAAACCAATGGATTCAAAATGCCTTACACAATTTTTTTTTTTTCTAGTGTTCCTTTCCATACTGATCAAATAAGCCCTGCCTATTATGCACTTTAATAGATCAAATCATTGAGAAAAAATTGAAGCATGGACACTTTCACTCTACAGGAACTTGGAACACTAGTTGTGAATCCATTTCTTTGACTTGCTTCTGATACACATGACCATACGTTCAACAATATCACCAAGAACCCTTGCAGGCAATATTTTCATTTTCTATTACCTTAAAATTTTCCACACTAAACTATTAACGTCACTTCGAATCAAGGAAAATATGCAATATTTAAAAACCAATTCTTGCTTTCCCGCAGTTCCCATTCTTACATAGGGATACGAAAAACCTGTCAGGAAAACTAAAAAGGTAATAAGTATCTGTAACATATACAACCTCTCAGAATATTTTTTAATTGTAAACCTTATATACCACAGATGAAACACAAGTCTCATAATTTACCATAATGACCAATATTAATCTTTTCCTGTATTTTTGAAATTAAAAACACACCAATATGCACAAAGCACAATAAAAAAGGGTACTTCACGACTCATCCCATTACAACATTTTGTTACAACCATGTTGAAACCCTCAGATCTCTCAACTCTGTGAGCAAGACTATCACACTATCAACACCCTCTAAGTGGTCTAGCGCTGGTTAAACTTACCTAGGAATGGGAGCCGGGGACTGCTTCAGCGGCGACCCGTACATGCCACCACAGCCTGGAGGGGCTGACAGGGGGGGAGGAGCCATGCCTAGACCACCTTGAAAAGTTCAGCAGTCTGCATTAGTACATACATGTATGTTTGTACAGAACCCTGGGACACAACCTTAAAACGGTCAATGGGAGATCATCAAAACCACATCTCCCCCCTCCAACCTCTAACCAATCTCAGCTTCAGAAAAAATGACAACTGCATAGACACAATAAAGCCTGGTTATCAATTAAATTATCATCCTCAATTAGTGAACAATAGACAAGATGACCTATGAAATAAAAGCCTTCTTGCACACATGTAACACGTGAACGTAGTATCAAATTCAATTCTGTGAAAAGGTTATCAATTCGTTTAGAATCAATTTGGAGCTCAATGACTTCATATGTTCCATGTGTTTTCTAATCCCTATGTCACAACTCGGTTTGATTATCTCATCTACTACAGAAGGTCAAAAATAAGGTCGAGTCAGATATCAGTCTTGTCAGTGCCATACTCCTGAAAAGTAAAAATGCAACTGTAATATTGTATTCAGACTTACTGTTGTATCCACCACCTTGTCCCTCGTAACTTCCATTGGAGGGTGGTGGACCACCATATCCTGGCTGTCCCCCAAAGTTTCCCCCTGAGGGTGGGCCACCCCCATAATTTCCCTGAGGGGGAGGCCCACCACCATAACTTCCTTGTGGTGGTGGCCCTCCATAATTTCCCTGGGATGGTGGAGTAGAGTAGTTTGTACTAGGCTGACTACCATAAGTACTACTCTGATGACCACCATAATTGCTTGCAGGTGTCTGTCCATAACTTCCAGAATTGTAATTACTGTTTTGTTCATAACCGTGTGATTGTCCGCCATAGCTACTGTATCCAGCACTGCCAGTGGGTGGCTGGGCAGGGGCTTGTGTTGGTGGCGGCTGCCCATAGCCACCATAGGAAGCGCCTTGGCCACCTAAGAGTAAACAACATTCTAATATCTACATGCATACATTGTTTATTGATTGATTAAAATTCAGTAAACCATTTTTGAAGAGTGTATTTATCAAATATGTCATCAATAAGTCAAAGAAAGAAAGAAAGAAAAAAAAAAAAGAAAAAAAAAAAAAAAAAAATACAAACCTTGCTGTGGCGGTGGGGCACCATAAGTTGGTGGTGCTGCATATGGGGCCTGGCCCTGTGAGTATCCCTGTGGAGGTGGAGCTGAGTACCCACCATACTGTGGCTGTGGAGGATAGGAGGTCGCAGGCGGTGGAGCAGCTCCTGATGCCCCTCCATAACTTGCGTAGTTACCTCCTGCCCCACCACTACCTCCACTCCCATATCCACCTCCGTAACTGTATTCTGAAATAAGTTTTAGATTTTAGATAATATAATCTGGTAGGAGTGATTAACATACAACTAGGAGAAAATAACAATGAACATGGATTCCAAGACAACTTGAAGGCAGTTTTTAAAAATCTAACCTAATAGTGTATACCACCGAGCAAATGGTATAAGCACATTCGATACTCTTAAATATAATTTTCTGTTTATACCATACATGCTACACATGATAGTGACAGTACGTTGATACATCAGTTAACCCCAACATCCGGATGATGTGAAAGTCGTGAAAAAATTTAGCTTGAGGGGTGGGTGGGGTTAACATTAAATAACAGGTAATTTTGGAGGGGGTGATACAAACTTGCCATTGTGAACATTCTGGTTGGAGGCAGGGTAATGACTCGCCACAAGTGTCCAGAGCTTTAGGAGGGTGCTTAGATTCACTTGACAATTAGGAAGAGGCTTTTGCACTATCTTCATCAATACACAAGTGTGGAATGTAATGACTAAGAGCCATGACTGGAAGAGTGCTAGAACCAAAACACGATGTTATTTCCATGCTCAGAATCCTATTCCCACCAACAGCATTACTACAGAAATGGGAATATTATGAAGTGTTCTTTAAATATCAGTAACATTATGTAATTTAACAAAATGTTTGCTGTAGCTATTGATATTGCCACGAGTTGTAGATTACCTAGAGATATAGAGTCCATGCAAAGAAAACAGTCTATTGCCATCTGAATATTGCTATCAAATGACAAATATAGACATTAAAAAATGACATAAAAGTTAAAATTGCCCATGGCCAAAAAGATAAAATAACGCTGTAAAGGGGAGACAGAGTTCACTCCATGTCCACTCATGTAGGCTTATGGGGACCGTCCCTGAGAATGGCCACCTTTCCCTACTCTATACATCATAAAAAAATATCGGTTAGAGATAACTGATTGATTCTTTCTGCATGCTATAGAGTAAAGAATTGCGCTCCGTTATATATATAAATTTTAACTTTGCTCCCCCATTGGGGGGGGGGGCACCCCCAAAAAAGTCGAAAAAAATCGTTGTTTTTTTTGGTATGTCTTCGGTACATCCCAACTATCAGAGCTCTTTACAGAATATTCCCCCAAAAATACTTGTGTTAGATCAACTCTAGCCTATAGCCATGTAAAAGGCCGAATTTTGAATTTCCTTTTTTTTTTTTGCGGGGGGCAGCTTGACATAGAGAACTATTTTTGAATTCTTTTTTCAGCATTAAAATATTATTATTTTTTGATTAAGGCAAAAATTCAAAAATCGGCCTTTTACATGGCTATGGGACGCCGAGGCTCTAGTGAAAGCAACAAACTGCATTTGGATCGCATGAAAATTACGTGAGTTGGGATGTACTGAAGATTCATAAAAAAATGGCGGAGCTACGGCGTTTTGTATTTGGCACCTTGCCAAAGTTCGTTATCTGTTATTTTTCTCTGAATCTAATGATATTATATATAAAAAAAACGCTTATTTAGTGTACTTTGCAATGCAATGATTACCAAGTCAATAGGAATTTTCATGTTCAATAGGGACGCTATTCTGTAAAGGTATGTCACTTTTTTTTCTTTTTTTTTTCGTTGTTCATAAAAGTTGATATTTTCGTGTGAAAAGCTTAATAATTGCATTTTACCATAGACAACTAATCTAAACCAGATAAAAAACTTTTTTTTTTTAATTATGTTTTTTATTTTTCATTTTATTTTTTATTTATTATTATTATTATTATTTTTTTTTTTTTTGAGAAATGGGGAACTGTGGATGGCAACATTAGTACAAAATCATTCTAATTATAAAGTCCTGGCATGAAGACAACATGGTGGTTCAATTTTGAGAATTTCAAAAGCATATGAATTTAGTACATTGAATTTGAGAACTTACGAAAGTCATTGAATATTCCCCATGCCTCACACAGGGGGGGGGGGAGGGGGAGATGGTCACTGGGTGTTTATAATTTTCGAGGAGGATCATGTGTACGTGAACGCACGCACATAAAGTTAAAAAGATTAATCATCATCATTTAGTAGGCCTACATTGACTTTCATATCTAAATAATAAAATTTATTAGTTATCCCTCTCATACCCATTTTCTTTGATAATTGTCAATATTAACAGACTGCAAAGGAGAACAAGTGTAAAGTTTATGATTAGCCATTTGCATCCATTATCTTTACTAAGAAGTGCATAAAATCATGCAGACGCCTAGGTGTTGTGGGATATTTGCCAATTTATGGTGCCTAAGACTTACGGTAACGTCTAAACATACTCATTTTTATCGGGAACGCACGAAACGGATGCGATAGCTTTTTGAATGCCAGACGAAGACTACGCATACAACCGAGCTCAAAATTCCATATAGTTTTTATTTCAGAGCAGGTATTACAGAGTACTATCATTTCAAAATGAAATAATCTGTATCTCGCTTATACATCCGAAGTTTAAAAATCCGACATTTAGCTAACATTCGTATTGAATTGGTCTTTACAACGGTAACTACCAATTTTAAATCAATTCAAATTGCCCCCTGCTGTGATGTACCGACAGTTGAGCGAAATGTAACGGAAATATTTCAATCCTTCCTTATAAGGCTATTTTTAAACATTAGTGCTTCGTATGTGATATACATATATATTACCACGTAAACTAAAACATATTACCAGGGAGTCTCGATCAAAGCATATTTCGTGTGTAAAAGGACACAAAACATACATTTTTTTTAGATATATTTCACAAAATATTTCGTCATAAATCACGGTGATATAAATTTTTCCTGATATTGGTATAAAAGTGTTCCTTGAACATTCACGAACTCATATCTATGCGCAATATCATAATTAAATGACTTATGCACGATTGCCGCAAGCAAAAGTCCACATAGGTGTACCTGGGCGCTCAATAGCGACGTACCTCTCCGGGTGCTGAGGGACTCGCACGCCGGCTGCAAGACAACGAGCCATAGCAGGCGGTTAATACTCGTTTGGTAGTTTCCTCATCCATGTACCTATACTATACGCTAACTATCTTAATTTAACCCCCTCCACCCCCCTCTCTCAGGGACGGTCCCCTTATGTCCATATTTTGGGCCATGTGATGGCAGCAAAGCATTTGAAAAAAATTAAGTAGCACTGTGTAAAGCCCAGTTTGTTAACTTGCTCAGCTTGCAATTTACCTTCTAAATATCATGAAGATTTACACGTATTTTGTGACCCATGAAAAAATAGCTAAGACCAAACCAAGCATTGGGATCATGAAATCATCATTAAATGCATTGGCATGTCTAAACAAAGCAGTGCAGATTGAAGTTTATGTTCTTAAGTAACTTTAAATCAGTCACAAAATGTTGGTGCAATCACTGAGATTGACAAAAAGCTTGTGCAAAGGAAGTACAAGAGAGGGAGACAACTTGGTCAAGTGTAGGTCTTTGGTGATATTGAGCAAGGCTAAAAAGAAACTTGTGCTGCCATTTGTTGGCAGTGGTCTCAGCACAGTATCATCCACTCTTGAAAACAAAATCCCATGATATTCTCAGTCTGGGAATTTCCATTTTAATTTCCGTGATTTTCCAGGACCTGTATGAACCCTGTGCCTACCATAGTTTAAAAGATCATGGATATGAGCAGCTGCTCATTAATCCTTTAGAGTACTTTGTAGTTTCACACTTCCAACATATCCACAGACAGAATATCAAAAGGCGGGAGGGATATGAAGGACTGGGTGAGACATCCCAGTGTCCATCCATGTATATTAATCAGTACCTGTTTCAGTGCCCTTATATTACTTTATCTAATACCTCCCATCATAATTTTTTTTTCTCAAGGCAGCACCCTATAGTAGGAATGCAAGTGAGGTTCCCATCTGTCCCAATTCCTCCAGAAGAGGACAGTACTTCTGAGTGGATAAATGATCAGGTAAGAAGTGACTAAACCTTCATTGTTGATTATCAAAACCTTTATTCTATACAATTTCAAATATACACTGTATAATATACTTCTGTTAATATACTAACTATGGACATCTTAACACGGTCAAATAACTTCACACAATGTAGAAGACACTTCACATGAAACAGCAATATAATATACTTGATATACGAAAAAATATGGAATATGTTCTTTGTGTTATAGCAGTTATTGGCGAATTAGCAGTTTACACTTTACAAACAACAAATGCTAGCTAACTTTTGGAAATGGAAATAGTTCTGACCAATCACAACTATTTATTTAGGAAAGGTGTGCACTCGCCAAGAAAAAACATTCAGTATGCCTACCCACTCAGAAGGTGCACGAGAAAAAATATTATATTAAAAATTTTACAAGTCGCAGTTTACACATCTATCACTAGGTATATACTACCATGCTGAGGATGCACGACAGTGAATAACAGAGGCGAATACAATTAAATTAGCATGATAAACAAATATATATTATACAGAGAACCCTCCCTATAACGCGGTTCACCTTTCACGTTCTCGCTGCTTCAAGGATTTGCATTGTGCATTGTATTCTGCATTCTGATTGGCTAAACAGTCCGCATCTTGACCTGTGTCAATAACGTTACGGTTTAATATGTACATGTATGTAAAACAGCTTGCCAAATTAAAGTTTGCAAATTTTCTCTAAAACCCATGAAGCCTTCAGTTCGTATTGATGATTGAAATCATTATTTCACAGTATAATACAGTAGTAATTTGTAAAAAACATTTATTTATACAGTACTTTTATTTGTTAAACAAATGCTTGGGCCTGTAAAAAGGTTTTGTTCTTTGGTTTCAATGTATTGTAGATTATTTAGGTGTATAATAATTGTAAAAAAATAAAGATTACTACTTCACAGATTTCGCCTATCACGGATTCTTTTTGGAACGTAACCCTCATGAAAAACGAGGGTTCACTGTATTACAGTATTACTGAAAATTATTACTGGTTTGGTGCAAGTTCATTGTTTATTGCATACAACCACAATTCATGTACTAATGAGTATTGTTTTAAAATGTATGGCATGAAGTAACCACCACAGCCTCAACAATATTTGGTGTTCAGGCTAAGACAAACAAGTTCCATATTACATATTATGACAAGTATATATATTGAACTATTTCCTTATTTGATGGTAATCACCAAACTTAGTCAATTTGGTCACAATTAACGAAGCTGTAAACATGCAATTGATAGAATCAGCAGTTAAACTTACAAAATACATTTTCATATTCAAAAGTTGCTCTTATTCAATTGTAATTTAATGCATGTATTATACGTCAATCAGGCAAAAAATATTTCCAGACTTAGTAAATTTACAGTGGATAAGAATCAGGGCATGGAATGATTACCTTGACGTAAACTAAAGGTGCCGTCACACTAGCACTTTTTCCGTCAATTTTTAGACAATTTCCTGAAATTTTGTCCATTTTTTAGCGTATTGTCGATTCTCCAGTCAGACGATATTGATCGTTTCCGTCTGAAATCCTTTCCGTTAACTTTTTCAGCCAAGCAAAGTCAAATCAAGAGCTATATTCAAGAATGTCTGTATTTATGTTAAATAAAATTCTCAAAAAATTGACGGAAAAAATGCTAGTGTGACACGGCCTTAAGACACTATGGCATAAAGTGCGCAACGCGAAAATAAAAGAGATGCATGACAAAGAAAAGAGATCTGCCAATAAGTTCTTTGCCATGTTTACATCACGATTGTAAACAACACTATAACCGCTGAACTCATTCCTGGGCTCTCTTAAATAGTTTATATATTACTAAGCACTTATGAAGACCATTTTATAAATATCAATGTCTGATTTTCCTAATTCATGTACTTTATGCATTCCTTCATTTTTAGGAAACTCTCAAACATGTTCTGTTAGTTTTATGCTATTATTTACAAAAACCTAATCTGGATTTGCCCTTTCCACTGCGACTTTCAAGACCTCACGACCGCCATTCTTCAACAAAACACCAGTAAGGATTGTTTCAATTTCAGTGTTGTGTCTATTTCGGGTCCTTAGTAGAAACTTACATAGCAGCTATGTAGAAGAAATAGACCTTAGTAACTATCACAGTTTAAAAATGTGAACCCGTAAAATTACGGAAAAAGTGATCAGAAAACAAGCCATCCATATAATAGACAGAAGAGACAAGAGAGTTTGGCATCTCAAGATATGAAGGTGTCTGGTTTATTTTTTAAGATATGAATACAGCTCTATCTTGCCGTGTATACCAAGGTGAAAAGAATGTTTCCGGCCCATCAACCGTCCCGTTATGGAATTCCCAATGGATATGCCTAGTCCGGGCAAATTAGATGGTTTAATAAAGTTTGTGACATGGAATTAGGTGTGCTTTATTGATCAGGACGTGATGAGTGGTACGAATTCCCGTAGAATTTAACGTAAGGAGTTGGGTTCCCATGTTTTTCTTAAAGTTGGTGTGTCAGTCCCTAGACTTTAAAATACGACAGACGTCTGTAAAGTATCATTAGCAGATTTTAAGCATTTTCTGTGCTGTCTTATGCATTTCTATTATGTATTCTTATTACAGCTTAATTTCCCCAATATACTTCACACCCTCCCCTAATATCAGGACTTAACACATCATGATTGTGGGTTGTGATTGCTACGGAAATATTCGTTCTTGTCGCACGAGAACATATCTGATGATATAAATAATGTCTGGGAAGTCCCAATTGTCATAAACGGTAAAATAACCCTGGACCTTCCAGCAAAATCATAAACTGCAATTGTACATGTGAAACATGGCCCCCATTCCCACAGTTTACACAAACCCATTTTAAAGCTATTTTAGCATTTTCTTTTCATTTTGCAGTGTAAAAATCCCAATTTTTCCCTAACTCACAGTGCAATGCAATACTTAATCATTTTATCAAATGTGGAGGGATATAATTTACATAATTCTTCAATGAGTCAAATGTGATGGAAAACCAGGAAGAAGCACTAACTATAAAGGAATAATCCATTCCAAAAAACAGGGTATCTTTTACCAAGAGACATCCTCCAATTCATAAGAATACATTTTTAAAAATATATTTCTATGCAGTAATATGCAGTGGATATTTTCTGCATTTCACAATAAATGAGTTTGAAGCAGATGTACTAGTACTATTTATGACTATCTATTATGCTATCTAAAATAGTGTGTATTCCTCTCCATCTCTGTGTCCCTCCCCATAGCACTGTTTACAAATAGAGGCATGGTGAAGCGAAAATTAGCCCCAAGGATACCCAGAGTTTTAGATTCCTTCTATATCCAAATGACTTGAGACTAGGTTTCGAAATACTACTGTTTTAATAATAAGGCAATTAGGAAAGAATGGTTCGGGTTCAAAAACTAACAAGCCATCAACCTGATCAAGAGCTGCAGACCTAACAATGTGCCACAGACCTGGTAGCTTTTCCCAAAATCACTACACTGATTCCCCTCGGGGTCCTCAGTCTGTCCTGATGTTTGAGGGCTGACTATTTGGGATAAACATACATGTGCGTATTTACATTTGCTCAACCACAAACAGGAATATCCACATTTATTTGAGAAAG
>NC_091550.1:29824719-29827219 GCF_042767895.1 Penaeus vannamei | reverse complement strand
TATCATTATCATTATTATCATTATCATTATTATCATTATCATTATTATTATCATTATCATTATTATCATTATTATCATTATTATTATCATTATCATTATTATCATTATCATTATCATCATTATCATTATTATCATTATCATTGACATTATCATTATTATCATTATCATTATTATCATTATCATTATTATCATTATCATTATTATCATCATTATTATCATTATCATTATCATTACTGCCATTATTATTAATATCATTATCATTATTATCATTATCATTATTATCATTATCATTATTATCATTATCATTATTATCATTATCATTATTATCATTATCATTATTATCATTATCATTATTATCATTATCATTATTATCATTATCATTATTATCATTACCATCATAATTATTATCATTATTTTATATTACCATCATAATTATCATTATCATTATCTTAATCATTATTATCATAATTATTATCATCATTATCATTATCATTATTATCATTACCATCATAATCATCATTATCTTAATCATTATTATCAATATCTTAATCATTATTATCATTATCTTAATCATTATTATCATTATCTTAATCATTATTATCATAATTATTATTATTATCATTATCATGATAAGTATTATTATCATTACCATCATAATTATCATTATCTTAATCATTATTATTATTATCGTAATCATTATTATCATAATTATTATCATTATCATTATCATAATAAGTATTATCATTATCATTATTATTATCATTATCATTATTATTATCATTATCATTATTATTATCATTATCATTATTATTATCATTATTATTATCATTATCATTATTATTATCATTATTATCATTATTATTATCATTATCCTTATTATTATCATTATCATTATTATTATCATTATCATTATCATTATCATTATTATTATCATTATCATTATTATTATCATTATCATTATTATTATCATTATCATTATTATTATCATTATCATTATTATTATCATTATTATTATTATCATTATCATTATTATCATCATTATTATTATCATTATCATTATCATTATTATTATCATTTTCATTATTTTTATCATCATTATTATTACCATCATCATTATTATTATCATTATCATTATTATCATCATTATCATTATAATTATCATTATCATTATTATTATCATTATCATAATAAGTATTATCATTATCACAATAAGTATTATCATTATCATCATTATTATCATTATCATTATTATTATCATTATTATTATTATCATTATTATTATCATTATCCTTATTATTATAATTATCATAATAAGCAGTATCATTATCATTATTATTATAATTATCATAATAAGCAGTATCATTATCATTATTATTATTATTATTATTATTATTATTATTACCATTATCAATATCATTATTATTATCATTATCATTATTATTATCATTATTATCATTATTATTATCATTATTATTATCATTATTACTATCATTATCATTATCATTATTATTATCATTATCATTATTATTATCATTATCATTATTATTATCATTATCATTATTGTTATCATTATCATTATTATCATTATCATAATAAGTATTATCATTATCATTGTTATTATTATCATTATCATTATTATTATTATCATTATCATTATTATCATTATCATTATTATCATTATCATTATTATCATTATCATTATTATCATTATCATTATTATCATTATCATTATCATTATCATTATTATTATCATTATTATTATAATTTTCATTATTAATATCATTATCATTATCATTATTATTATCATTATTATTATTATCATTATCATTATTATTATCATTATCATTATTATTATCATTATCATCATTATCATTATCATCATTATCATTGTTATCATCATTATTATTATCATTATCAATATTATCATCATTATCCTCATTATTATCATTATCATTATTATTATCATTATAATTATTATCATTATCATTATTATTATCATTATCATTATCATCATCATTATCATTATTATTACCATCATCATTATTATTATCATTATCATTATTATTATCATTATCATAATAAGTAATATCATTATCATTATTATTATTATCATTATCATTATTATTATCATTATCATTATTATTATCATTATAATTATTATTATTATCGTTATCATGATAAGCATTATCATTATCATTATTAATATCATAATTATTATCATTATCATATTATTATCATTATCATTATTATTATCATTATCATAATAAGTATTATCATTATCATTATTATTATCATTATCATAATAAGTATTATCATTATCATTATTATTATCATTATTAATATCATTACCATTATTATTATTAATATCAGTATCATTATTATCATCATTATCATCATCATGATTATTCTTATTATCATTATTATTATTATTATCATTATTATTATCATCATCGTTATTATTACTATCATTATTATTATCATTACCATCATTATTATGATC
>NC_091550.1:29804719-29809719 GCF_042767895.1 Penaeus vannamei | reverse complement strand
TATCTTTCCCATGATGTCTCGTGTCAACAAGGTCATCATTGGAACACGCTCTGTTCTAAGTAATGGTGGCATCAAAACATTTGTTGGTGCGGCTACATTGGCTTCTGCAGCAAAATTTTATTCTGTACCTGTAAGTAGTAGGCTGCCATATATATTCTTTGCTAAAATATGAAGTCAAATCTCAAAAATATTTGAACATTTTAATGGTCGTTTTTTTCTTAAAAAAAAAAAAAGGGTTTGTGGTAGCATTGCTCTTTCTATAAATGTAGATAATTTTTTTTGAAGATGAGCATCATTGCTCCAAATGCTTCTGGTTTTAGTTTTCTATTCTTGTATAATAGCCTTTTTTTTTTTTAATAATAAAAAAGGTTCAGGGAAATTTTTTTTCCCAGCTTTTTGTTTTGTTTTGTACTAGTCAGCTCTCTTTGCCAAAAATGAATCATGAAGGCATATATGCATTTGGCAGTGGACATGTCCATATTAGATATCTTTGAGCTTGACTGCTTAATTTTGCCTCCTTTTTTAAAGTTAAAATTTGCTTTAAAAAGTCTTCCAAATAAATACTAGAATAAAAAAGTAAAGTTATGAATAGATTGATAAATATATATATGGATTAGATAAATAGATATATATCTTTTTGCCTTTCTCCTATTTAAAGTCAAGACATAATGATTTCATAATTATTGGGGGTGTTTTTTTGATGAAACAAAGTGATAGAGAAATCTGCTGGCCGGATCCCCTTTACCCAGTGCCCTTTTGTAAACATTATGTTTACTGTAGTATTGTTTTGTGAAATATCTCTACCCATACTGTTGATGGCTCCATAGGTGCTTAACCACCAAAGAGGCAATGAGTAGACCTCATAACCGCACTAGATTCCACCTTTCCTTGATTTTTATTTTTTTCTGGTGGTATTACGTTAAGCTCTAGATACTCATTTGATACCAATAACATATCTTTATGATGAAGAAACTAATGTAACGTACTTTTATGTCATTCTTTACAGCTGTATGTTTGTACACCAACATACAAGTTCAGCCTTGTAGCTTGTGAAGAAGTAAACCACTATAACAGTGGCAACCTTGTAGTTCCTCCCAGTGCTAATCTGCCTCCTTCAGTTGATGTGGCAGTAGCTCAGTTCGATTATGTTCCACCTGAGAATGTTACTAGCTTTATCACAAACAAGTAAGTGACTATCATATATGCTGAAATTGAAGAGATCAAATGTAATATTTTGTTCCTGTAAACTTTTGCTTATCAGAATAGTTTAAATTGGTTGTTTCTTATAATGTCATGTGAGAAGATAACATTTGATGTTTAAATTGTGATGCCTATAGCTTTGTTGCTCTATGTATAGATTTTTATTTTTGCTCTAGTGATCTTCAGATTAGCCCATATTTAAACGAAAAAAATCTTTGCAGCCGTGGTATTGCTCCAGCTTATGTGTACCGGCAGTTAAGCGAACTCTACCATCCAACGTCATATGACCTTTAGAAATTTGGTATGTTGGTAAATTGTAGGTTCATTTTTGTGAGGAATGTGTGTGATTATTTTTCAAATATTATTAACTTTCAAAGTTTCCACCATGTAAAGGAAAGTTTATCCAAAGGGATATGAGGATCTTAAATGCTAAAAATTCCAAAACAGATATAAGTTCATACCCTTCTGATATGTAATTAAACCTCAGATTACCAAGTTCACTTTATTTCATTTGTCCTGCAAAGGATTCGGATTTGCTGTGTATTTCAGATATAATATTAAAAAAAATTCCCCTTTATATTTGATTTGACATTGCTTGGGGCAATCATGCTGGTATTCTACTCACTTTGATAGCAAACAAGAAAAAAATGTATTTCCATGTTTATTATATGGTAGAAAATTGGTTAACAAAAGAAAATATTTGAAATGTCTGTGCTGTGAAATGATGAAACATTGGATCTTTGTATTTTTTACAGAAATGATAATAAAAATATCTTTAAAATATAGTTGTATTTAGTTTGCTGACATACAACAAAATATTTCACAAATTTTGTGCAAGGGGGTAATGGATCATGTATAATATGCCAAGTGACAGACTAACAATCAATGAATATAAACAAATTATATTTTGGAAAAAGTGCATTTAGGCAAATGTAAACGTGTTGATATGAAATATTATTATGCTTATAATATAAGAACACCTAGAAATTTATAATTGAGAAATAATTATATATAACAAAAGTGTACAACTACAAGATCATATTTCCATGAGATAGTCTTAACTTTAAAAAGTGGCATATACAGACACATACAATTGTATTTTCATAAATATCAGATTGCATAATTATCATCACATTTGAAAATTTAGGTACAAAACTAAAGTTGCCTACTAGACTAGAAGCACCATTATAGTCTTCTGTCACTGTATAATCTGTTAACCCACTAATGCCAGTATATTTTGAAGCCGAAAATAATATTATCTGGGCGGCTACAAAATTATCTTGGGGGTCTGGCCCGGAATTTGCCCGCATGCTGGCCAAGGCCTGAGACGTATGCTCAGACCTAATGTCACACTGGTGGTGTGCCCGGCAATGTAGCACACTACCCTTTACCATTTGGAGAGGCTTCAATGTGGCAGTTCACCCATTTTCTTTTGCAAATCTCAGTGCTTAGAGAGGGGGAGTTAAGAGAAGCATACGAGTTCATATCATCAAAATAACTCATAAATTTGGAATTTTACTAATACAAAAGTCTTGTAAACACATACAAACTTTTGGTCCCGAGATGGACTATTTGTAACTTGCAGGTGAAGGGTGACACATCTATATGGTGAATGAACACATACCTGACCATGCCATGAATCTTCTGTATGTCTTGATTACTGGGATGAGATCTCATGCCTGCTGTTGTAAGCCAAGCAGTCAACCAAGCATAGAGCAGCATTCAAAAATGGAAACCCATCCTTGTCTAATATTACTAAAAATCTGTAGTCCCTTCCTCTTCCCCAACATTCTCCTCTTCAATGTCTACCCCCTCTTCCCTTATTACTACTCTTCATCCTTACTGTCCTCCCCCTGCAGAACTACTCCACTCTACACCACTCCATCTTCCTCTTGCTCTTGTCCTTCTACTGCCTCTTCCTCCGCAAACCTTCTGAGTACTCCAGAAACAAGTAGGCAAGGTTACCTTTCGCAGTTGCTCTGATCGTTCATGCTTTGTCACCGTTACATCTGAATCCCAAGCTCGTGCACTATCTACCCTAACTGACCTTACTGGCAAACCCATTCCTGCAGAACTCACCCTCTCTTAACCCATTTACGACGGGTGTCCTACATATGAGACACCGGGGAAAAAAAAAAATTGCCGGGTGTCCTGCCGGTGTGACACTGTATTGGGGCTTGCCGATTTTGTAGCTGCCCGGAAACTTTTATTTTTTGCTTCAAAATATACCAGCGTTAGTGGGTTAATAGGTGTACTGGAGTTGTTTCTATTCCTCCAAATGCTTGTCCCATGTATGACAAGAGTTGGTCAGACTGTGAGAATGACTTACTTTCCTGCCTTACTGAATATGATACAGTGGCAGCACAGTGTTACACTATTCCTCCCAGAGGCCAGCCTAAGTCCTATGTCAATATTTCCAAGTTTAGCTTCCATAGACTCTGCTCCCCCACTGTCTTCACAAGATGTTTCTGCATCTCCCCAGGTATCTCTCCCGTATACCCTAAACCTACGTCCTATGTCTACTCACCCTATCCACCAGTCAAATTCATTTTCTATTCTAAATTCAAATACTCCAATCTCTACCACTTGCACGATACCTAACTCTCCTCATTTTAGTTGTACCAAGTAACCTAAAAGTTCCACTCCATGCTCTCCTACTACATTCTCTCCTACTCCTTCCTCTTCTGTTCCTCAGATATCTATTTCCTCTTCTCCTCCGTAGAAGAGAATCTTGGTTTCTCAGTCCTCTTTACCCAAATCCCCTCCAGAAACCCTTGAAGATATTAAAAACTTCCTAAAGATGACCCAAGAGAACACTCCGCTCCCCTATCCACCCCCCAATCCCTCTGTTCCTCCTACACCCTCCTAACATACCCCACCCTTTCTACCGCTCCCACTAGAATACTCACGAATCCCCTCTATCACAGCAGTGTCCTTCTCCAGACCCTTCCCCTCCAGACATTCTTCCTGATACTTCACCGACATCCCCAGTCCCCCTTTCTCATCCCCTGGATTCTTCTCCTCCTATTTCTCCAACTGCCACCTCTGTTTTCCTTGAACAATATACCTATTCCTTCCCCAGTCATAGATCACTAAAATTCACCTAGTAAATCTACCCCTTATAGTCCCCTACCCCTTCCCAAAATACCTCATCCTCTTAACCACCCAAACCAAAGCCCCTCCCAGAACCCCATTCTTTTCCAAATATCTCATCCTCTCAACCACCCAAGCCACCCAGAACAAGGCCCCTCCCAAAACCCTACCCTTCCCCACTATTCGTCCCACTCCCTCCTGGATACACACGTGAATCTCTTTTATCACAATACCCTTCCTCAGACCCCACTTTCCCTATCGAACCTGTGGACCTTACTCCTTCACCTACTCCTGATCCTTTATCTCAACCCTCAGATACTTAATACCCTACTACTAAGACAACCATATCTACCGTTATCACCTAGTATCCTTATTGCTTCCACAGTCCCAGATACAATGCAGTTCATTTAATCTCTACTTCCTTAATCTTTCTCAGTTATTAATCACTGCTCTACTTCATTTACTTCCCTCCTTTCCCTTTTTGTTACTATACTTTCCTATAACACCCTCTAATCTTTGACATCTAACACCTTCCCCTCTCCCTGGATTCTTCTCCTACTTTTCAACAGCTATCTCTATTCTTCCTTGAACATTTTTCCTGTACCTTCCCCAGTGACTATAATTCACTCAATTGCCCAACTTCCTTAACCCTCCCCTTTATACTAATTTCTGCTTTAGTTCACTTGCTCCCGTTTCCCTTTTCACTA
>NC_091550.1:29781477-29783614 GCF_042767895.1 Penaeus vannamei | reverse complement strand
GCATGCATGCATGCACACATGCACACACACTATCACTCTCTCCTTACACACTCACACTTTCTCACACTTTCACATGCACACAAACAAAAACACACACAAAAATACACACAAAAAAAACATACACACACACATACAAAACACACACACACACACCAAATAAACACACACACAAAACACACACACACACACAAAACACACACACACAAACTCACACGCACAAACTCACACACACACAAACACACACACAAACACACACACACACAAACACACACACACACACACACACACACACACACACACACACACACACACACACACACACACACACACACACACACACACACACACACACTGTAATCCAGCTATATCTATATCTAATTACTATATGATACACATATATATATAATCTTACATGTTTGTCACATACATATCTTCACACATACATATACATATGCATATACGCCTGACCATTGCTTCCCCTGTTTATTCCTCTTATTGCCACACCAGACATTCCAATGTCATGTTGTCTATCTTTTCCACAAGAGGTATGTGCTGATGTAACGCTTGCTTGTTCATCACCGTTCGTCACATGCTAACCATGTGACTTGATGCGATCTTTAGACCATTGTACAGGAGATCAGGCAGACTCCGTGCGGGGAGCTAAGGAGCAACAACTTGCTCCAAGGAGCTGCTGCACTCCAACATCTTATTCAGTAAAGGAGTCAAGACACTTTGGTTGTCTACCTTAACCCTAAGCTCGCCATCTACCAAACTCTCATAGGACCCAACATTTTGGGCTCTTACAACTGGCAGCAGCGGTGAAAGTGAACTTATACGCCTCCGCATCAACATTATACCCTACCAAGCACACTGTGACCCAGTCCCGCAGAGATGTCCCCAAGCCTGATAGCTGACACTGTCTGCCTAGCTGCTGAATTCCGCCATAACACTCTCAGCACTAGCTGCTGACCCCTCAGCATCTATCTCGTCTGTTGCCGCCAGCGCCATGCCGATATCCAGACCCCAGCTGGACCACATATCACCAAGGACGTGGACCACCCAAAACATCTTTACACCGAGCCGAGTTCTTCGCCATGCGGTTTCATCATCGCAGCCATGCGACAGGAAACAACAACACCCCGCTAACTGGTCGTGCCATGACCTTGTTTGCCACACACTGCTTCAAATCTCCTCGTCAGCCGCTCTCTGCCTTGTCAGCCTGCAGCTCCCCAGCTTCTCCTCGCCTCGCACCACACCTAAAATCCGTATGAATTTTTGAAAAGAAAAAGAAAAGAAAGAAATCGGTGATCAATACCTAGCTTTTCCTTAAATATTTCTTATTCTGTGTTCAATTCTTAATATGGAGTTATTAATTGTGCAGTGACGTTATTTTTGTATTCTGTGTTCACTTATCAGTTATAGGTATTCATTTGCAGCTTATGAGTTGTTTTACTAGGTTCGCTCGTATGTATCTAGGCGCCCCCGCCGCTCGTACCTTACCGCCGCCTGAAGACGCACTCCCCTCAGCGCCGCCCGTGCATTCTGTGACGCCACCTGAAAATGGGATTCCTTCAGCTCCGCCCGCACACTGCAGTTCCGAAGCCCGAAAATGTGCACTCTCGGCATCAGTTAGAAAATAACAAGCGAATCTACTTGATACTGATAAACTGCCACAATACCTATGTCCTGTTTGTTTTTTTTACGTTGCTTACGGTTTTTACACAACTGTGCCACGGTTTCTTATGTATTTTTCTATTGTTTTTAGCTATATGAATTTAGATGATGTTTGATTATGATGGGGACCATCATTTTAAGACCAGGGAGATATGTAATCCAGCTGTATCTATATCTAATTACTATATGATACACATATATATATAATCTTACGTTTGTCACATACGTATCTTCACACATACATATACATATGCATATACGTCTGACCATTGCTTCCCCTGTTTATTCCTCTCTTATTGCCACACCAGACATTCCAATGTCATATTGTCTATCTCTTCCACAAGAGGTATGTGCTGATGTAATGCTTGCTTGTTCATCACCGTTCATCACCGTTCTTTAGACCATTGTACAGGAGATCAGGTAGACTCCGTGCAGGGAGCTAAGGAGCAACAACTTGCTCCAA
>NC_091550.1:29771477-29776477 GCF_042767895.1 Penaeus vannamei | reverse complement strand
TTGTTTTGCTGTCCTTTATGGTGCCTGATAACTTTACTATAGTCCTCTATTGCACCCCTCCCCCCTCCACTCCAGAAGAGTTGTTTTGTGGAAAGTCCTGTGAATTTTTCTAATCGGATTATTGTCATAGATAGTGTGATATCACAAAAGCTAAGGAATACTGCCAAAAATTGCATTCCAAACTAATAGGGATGGGTAGGTAAGATCTTTCATGCTGGTTGCCCCTGAAGGTTAAGCAACAAGGTGGGAGGGTTATGGAAGGGGTTCAGAAGAGGATGTAGAGGTAGGCATATGTCTGTTTGTTTGTTTTTTATTTGTTTTTGATTTTTTATATCCCCCCCCCCCATTTTTCTATACATATCCTTTGATTAACCATTTGGTACAGCCAAGCATTTACTGTTTATTGCAAAATATACAGACTGATTGATGATACCAGTTGGTCACATGTAAATGATAATAATAGTAATAAGAGAGAGACAGACAGACAGACACCCTGAGTGACATCCAAATTTCATATTAGAAATAAAGCTTCTTCACTCAAAACCAACATTTTATCTTTGGCCAATTTCACAACATCATTTACCCTATATTTTTTCAACACGCAGTGCTTGGGCAACATATTCATACTTTGATACACAGGATTCTCATTGTTTATTGGCCCATTATCTGTCATTTCACTCATTTCATTACTGACATCTATGTCCACAAACAAATAGGAAACTAGTAAGAAACAAAAAATGAAAGAGCTATACTGTAAAATTAGATAAAGATATAATAAGAACACCAAAAAAGCAGAATAAGTAAATGTGTATGTCTCCCCAAAATTGAAAGTTCCTTAGTACTGGTAACGAGAACTTCAGTATATGTGAACAATACTTGTATCTTTTACTCAAAACAGCTGCATTAGTCTGATATGCCCCTTGAACTCATTAGGGAAAAATGGTTGATGCAAACTCATCTAAAGCTAAACATCAAGACGTTTTGTTGACACTAGAAAAGATGGAGATAAGCAAAAGGAATAAAAGTGGCAAACATGCATCTGATATTAGGTGCTTAATGGGAACTTTGGGTCTTTTTTTATTTAATTTTTTTATTTTTTATTTTTTATTTCTCTCTCTCTCTCTCTCTCTCTCTCTCTCTCTCTCTCTCTCTCTCTCTCTCTCTCTCTCTCTCTCTCTCTCTCTCTCTCTCTCTCTCTTTTTTCTTTCTTTCTTTCTTTCTGTCTTTCTTTCTTCCTTTCTTTCTTTCTTTTTTATGGAATATTCAAGAAAATTCTTCGCCATCCTGACAACCTTCAAGGTCTTGGCATTTTTTTTATAGAGAAATAAAGGAAAAATTAACATGCTTTAAGGGGACCGTCCCAGATGGAGGGGGGAGAAGGGGGTCAAATTGAGTTAGCTAGCGTATAGTATAGGTACATTGTCTTACAGCCGACACAAGATCCCTCAACACCCGGAGAGGTACGTCGCTAAAAGCGCCCAGGTACACCTATGTGGACTTCTGCTTGCGGCAATCGTGCATACGGCATTTAATTATGACATTGCGCATAGACATGAGTTCGTGAATCTTCAAGGAACAATTTTATACCAATATCAGGAAAAAATTATATCACCGCGATTTATGACGAAATATTTTGTGAAATATATCTTTTAAAAAATGTAAGTTTTGTGTTCGTTTACACACAAAATATGCTTCGATCGAGACTCCCTGGTAATATGTTTTAGTTTACGAGGTAATATGTACGTGTATCACATATGAAGCACTGATGTTTAAAAATAGCCTTATAAGGAAGGATTGAAATATTTCCGTTACATTTCGCTCAACGGTCGGTACATCACAGCAGGGGGCAATTTGAATTTATTTGAAATTGGTAGTTACCGTTGTAAAGACCAATTCAATACGAATGTTACCTAAATGTCAGATTTTTTAACTTCGGATGTATAAGCGAGATACAGATTATTTCATATTGAAGATGATAGTACTCAGTAATACCTGCTCTGAAATAAAAACTATATGGAATTTTGAGCTCAGTTGTATGTGTAGTCTTCGTCTGGCGTTCAAAAAGCTATCGCACCCGTTTCGTGCGTTCCCGATAAAAATGAATATGTTTAGACGTTACCGTAAGTCATTGGTACCATAAATTGGCAAATATCCCAAGACACCTAGGCATCTGCATGATTTTATGCACTTCTTAGTAAAGATAATGGGTGCAAATGGCTAATCATAAACTCTACACTTGTTCTCCTTTGCAATCTGGTAATATTGACAATTATCAAAGAAAATGGTATGAGAGGGATAACTAATATATTTTATTATTTAGATATGAAAGTCAATGTAGGCCTACTAAATGATGATGATTATTCTTTTTAACTTTATATGTGTGCGTTCACGTACATATGATCATCCTCGAAAATTATAAACACCCAGTTACCATCTCTCTCTCTCTCTCTCTCTCTCTCTCTCTCTCTCTCTCTCTCTCTCTCTCTCTCTCTCTCTCTCTCTCTCTCTCTCTCTCTCTCTCTCTCTCTCTCTCTCTCTTCAAAATAAAAAAGGATAATAAAAATAAAATGAAAAATATAAAAAATTAGACAATTTAAAAAAAGTTTTTTATCTGGTTTAGATTAGTTGTCTCTATGGTAAAATGCATTTATTAAATGTTTCAGATGAAAATATCTACTTTTATGAACAATGAACTAAACAAATTTACATACCTTTACAGAATAGTGTCCCTATTGAAAGTGAAAATTCCTATTGACTTGGTAATCATTGCATTGCAAAGTACACTAAATAAGCATTTTTTTTTTTTTTTATATATATATATAATATCATTAGATTCAGAGAAAAATAACAGAGATAATGAACTTTGGCAAGGTGCCCAATACAATATGCTGTAGCTCCGTTATTTTTTATTGAACCTTCGGTACATCCCAACTCTCGTAATTTTCATGAGATTCAAATGCAGTTTGTTGCTTTCACTAGAGCCTCGGCGTCCCAAGGCCGTGTAAATGGCCAATTTTTTTATTATTGCCTTAATCAAAAAATTATATATTAATGCTGGAAAAAAAAAATCAAAAATAGTTCTCTATATCAAGCTGTCCCCTGCCAAAAAAAAAAAAAAAAAAAAAAAAAAAAAAGGAAATTCAAAAATCAGCCATTTACATGGCCTTAGGCTAGGGTTGATCTAACACAAGTATTTTTGGGGGAATATTCAGTAAAGAACTGTGACAGTTGGAATGTACTAAAGGTTAGACAAAAAAAAAAAAAAAAAAAAAAAAACAGCGATTTTTTCGACCTTTTTGGGGCAAGGTTAAAATTATATATGAAACGAAGCGCAATTCTATACTATATATCATGCAAAAAGAATCAATCAGTTATCTCTAACCGATATATTTTTATGATGTAAAGAGTAGGGAAAGGTGGCCATTCTCCGGGACGGTCCCCTTAAGTAATTTAGTGATCCCTTCCACCAGTACACACACATAATAGGTTGACAATCTCATATCCAAACATCAGAAAACAGTTATTTTCAGTGTGTAGTTTAGGCTACCTGCTTGACATACTTTTTTCTTACTTATCCCTCCATTTCATTTATCAGTATATTACTCTGTCAATAAACTGTAGTAATATTTCTCATCTATTTTTATATCTGAAATTGGAGTGTCCATGTGTGCAAGTGCATTTGTGCATGTATATATCTGGTCACCTTAACTTTGTTTTATTTATTATTTGCTATTTGTATTATAAAGAGTAAGATCATGATGAAAATTCAACTCACACTACAGCATTCTGACTTTTGACAGAACAATGAGCCGTCCATCATCACGACACCACCAGAGGCTGCTTGGAGGAAGTCGACGAATGGTCATGATCCTTGTCCTATTGGCTGGTGCCACCTTGCTTGTTATCCTGTCATACTTCAGCCATGGAGCATCTGATGATGATCCACTCTTAGATCCATTCAATAACCCAAATATTCGTATTGAGGCCGAGTAAGTTTGTAGGTGGTGGTGGTTTTCTGAATGGAGAAGTGTAGGTACACTAAAACTGCACCTCTGTTGGGACAGTTATTAGCCAAAAGTGTCCTTTCAGTGCTAATTTTTTTATGATTTTTAGTTGCTGTTATATGATAAACCAGAAAAAAATATTAGACATTTTGTAACTAAAGACCCATATTTTTTTTTCTTTCTTTTTTTTCTTTATCTTTTGTGTGGGGGGTGTCCTTCATAGAAATAAATACTTTAAGCCCAACTTGAAATTTTCTTAGACATGAGAGGCACAAATTTGTAAGTGGGTCTATTTTCTGGCCATTTATTGATAATAAGTAGGATGGGTTTTACATTTGATTTATGTATATTCATATTCTTTTCAATTTTGTTCAGCAGTTTTCACATCCCTTTGAGGGCTGAATTTTATTGTTTCAAATGTAACTATGCAGCTTCTTGTGGGAAAGTAAACTCACAACCAATCTTCCAGCACCTGTTTCCCTTTTGGAAGTAAATTTCACTGTAATTCTTTTGTAGGGAAAATTGCTATCATTAAGAAAGTTTCCAGATATATTTTATTAGATGTATCTTTAAACTAGTATAAAGTGCATTGATTTTACAGTTGAGTTATATTTTGGTTAATGTGTTGTTTTTATGTAATGTCAATGGAGATATATTGATATTGTTCATATTGTTTTGTGCTTATTATTGGTAGATCTGGTAAGTCTCCTAGTTTTGTTTTGGGGTTGGACAAAACAATATGAGGAAAATTATTACTCAATCATTATTGCATAAAAAAAGTTAAATATTTGCAGGGACCAGAGATTTTTCTTTTTCTTTTCTATTTCAAAGCTTTACATTAGACAGGTAGGTATTGGTGTAGAATCAACAATGATTAGAAGAAAATGTCTCATGTTCCACAAAGCACATATATGATAATGCCAATTGCTTCAGGAAATGTTGGCCAAAAATATACCTATAAGATCTTGCATAATTTTTTACTTTAGTTTTTCATAG
>NC_091550.1:29751969-29754469 GCF_042767895.1 Penaeus vannamei | reverse complement strand
GTTCCAGCCGCGTGTGGCACGTGGGAAGAAGGAGTGTTTGTAAGAGTCAGTGTAGGTGTGGTATGTGACGAATTTACCTTGTGTTGCGTGTGTGTGCTGCTTGTATTTGTGTTTGTTGATGTCTATAATTTGTTTGTGATCTTGTACATGATTGTAAGTCTGTGTGCTTGTCTTAGTGTCTCGAGCAGGTCCATATTAATCTGTTTTTTTTTTTTATGTGAGATGTAATACCAGGTGTACGTGTATAGTTGTGTGTAATAAACCTGGCAGCCTCAGTATTGACTTGTTCGATCTTCTCGATGTTGTGCTTAATGTAAGGGTCCCACACAGCTGTACAGTACTCAAGTGTTGGGCGTACAAGTGTATTATAAGCTACGTGTTTGATGTCGGGTGTACAGATGTGTAGGCTCCTCATCAGAAACCCCAGTGCTCTGTTTGCTTTGTTGATGATGAAATAAATGTGTTGAAAGTAGGATTGTTGGTAAGGTGAATGCCGAGGTATTTATATGATGTTGTAGGTGTTAGTTGTTGGTTGTGTAGTGTCTAAGTATAGTGTATTAGCATATGAGATCTGGAGAAACGGAAAATTTTACATTTGTCTGGTCTTGAAGACATTTGCCGTGATCTTTCCCACTGTTCCAGAGCGTTTATGTCTTGCTGGAGGAGTCTGCAGTCGTCTTCGGTTTTAATGGATCGAAACAAAAGACTGTCTTCAGCAAAAAGTCTAGCAGTAGAGTTAGGTGTCGAAAGTGGAAGGTCGTTTATGTACAGAAGGAAGAGAAGGGTCCAAGAACGGTGCCTTGCGGGACACCAGAAGAGACAGAGACAGGGTCAGAAGATAAACCGTCGAGTAGGACACTTTGGGTCCTACACGTCAAGAAAGCAGTGATCTAATGATGAATTGGTCCTGTGATCCTGCAATGCCGTAATTCAAGTGTTAGTCTTTTGAGAGGAAATTTGTCGAAGGCTTTGGCAAAGTCGAGCAGTATAACATCAAACTTGTTTAGTGTCGCGTCTGTCAAGATGTCGGGTAATGTCTGATGGGTGGTGATTAATTGGGTCTCACATGATCGCTTGGGCCGAAAAACCGTGTTGTGAGTTTGTAAGGATGTTGTGGGTGTTAATGTGATTCACTATGTGTTTATCTACTATATGTTCAAAAATTTTGCAGACGATCGATGTGAGGGAGATGGGGCGATAATTAGTCGGGTCGGTTCGGTCTCCTGTCTTAAAAATGGGGGTGATGTTTGCGCAAAGCCAGTCAGTCGGTAGCATGATTGAGGCGAGTGATTGAGAGAAGACGGATTGAAGGACGGGAGCAAGGGCAGAGGCACAGGACTTGAGGATTAAAGCAGGGTCTTGGTCTGGTCCAGTGGCTTTATTGGTGTCAAGTGTGGACAGTAATTTCAATATGCCGTTGGTTGTGATGTCAAGCGGCGGGATTGGGGGATGAGGGTTGACTGGTATGGTGGGTGTAATATCATTTTCATGTGTGAAAACAGATTGGAAGTGAGTGTTGAGTAAACGTGTTCTGTGTTCTGGTTCGGTTACAAGGGTGTTGTTGGAGTCTTTTATGACTGTGATCGACGTAGTATTGTGTCTGAGCGACTTGAAGAATTTGTAAAAGTGTCTAGGGTTTTCTGGCGTTTGCGAGGTAGGTGGGAATGTGTTCGTGTTCTGCTTTCTTATTTTTTTGGGGGGTGAGGGGAGAATGTTTTAGGTAGAATTTGAAAGCAGTCAAATTTTCAGGATTGTTTGTTTACGCGCACATGGAGAGTCAATGTTTTTTTACGATGTCTGCGTAGGTCCCTGGAGAACCATGGAAGTGTATGTCTATTTGAAAGTGTTTACTGTGGTATGTGTTTGTCCATGGATATGAGTATGGTGAGTTTAAGGTTATCCCAATTGGAGGTAAATGGTCTTGTGTGAGGAGTTGAAGTTAGTGATGTCCTGTGTGACTGCGTCTATGTCGGCTCTAGAATAGAGGAAGATTGGCCTGCGTCTCTGTTTTTGTCTGGTTGGTCTGAGGTCTGCGTCAACGAGGACAATGCCATGGTTACTCAGTCTTGGGATAACCTTGGTGTTTGTTAATAGAACGTTGTTCATGAGAAAAAGATCTGAATGTGTGAGGTGGTGTGAGGGTCACCGACGCCAACGGGACGTGACATGTTTTGAAATCATGGTAAATAGTAATGACTGAGCGTAGTCGTTTCTTAACTGGAATATAGATATGTACATTATGTAGTAATAGAAATAGAACAATCCAAATCGGCTTAGGCTGAATAAAGCTTGGAGTAGCTACTGTTTAAGTTAATACTATTATTTGAATTCAGGTGCCTTATGTTGAGGTCTGTGTGAAAAGTATTTGGTAGATTAAACCAATTTTAAGCCCAGGAAACGTACATCATTATCATCATATGATGCCTGTTTTTCCAAGTTTTATCTTCAGCCTTTCTTTCTACTTTTCCGAAACTGGAAATCCGGTTACAGTATTTCATAT
>NC_091550.1:29742546-29743969 GCF_042767895.1 Penaeus vannamei | reverse complement strand
AAGAAATCGAGGTGGCAAATTCCAGAATACATTTTGTATGTGTAAATAGTAACAACATTTGGAGACGAACAATTTCAAAACATATAATGCACACATATCAACCGCACGCCGCTTGTTTCAGGTCACTTTTTCGCCCATCGTTCCCCACATCGCGATGTACCTGGCGAAGACACCCCTCATGGCAAAGTACGACACTTCGTCGCTGATGGCCTTCGCCAGCGGGACGTCGCCCCTCGCCCCCTCCACCCACGTGGAACTCATGCAGAAGGTACGCCTGCCTCGGGGACGGTCCTGGGCGTGCTTCAGGCACTGTGTGTGTGTGTGTGTGTATGTGTGTGTGTGTGTGTGTGTGTGTATGTGTGTATGTGTGTGTGTGTGTGTGTGTGTGTGTGTGTGTGTGTGTGTGTGTGTGTGTGTGTGTGTGTGTGTGTGTGTGTGTGTGTGTGTGTGTGTGTGTGTGCGCGCATGCGTTCGTGTGGGGGCATCAATGTTTGTGTTCGCGTGCATGTAAAGATAGGCTTGGTTCTCCAGATGACGCCAGTACCCTTCTTTCCCCAGACCGGCAAGGGCGCGGGCGTTGGCTACGGCATGACGGAGGCGTGTGCCACCATTGCCAGCAACGGCGGGTCGATCGGGTTCCAGCTAGGTTCCGTCGGGAGGCTGCTCCCTTATTATGAGGGGAAGGTAATGTCCGAGGAAGAGTAAAGTCGTGTTCGAAGCTGAAAAGGCGAGAGTTTAAAGGGCATATGTGAAGTAATTATCGTGCATTGTATTTCTTTGAATATTGTTCAATAATGTATGCGTAGCCTATTCAAGCAAAAGAAAGAAAAAAAAAATCGAAGAGACCCTCTGGTAACCCCCTAAATCCCATAGCAACGCCTTTAGAAACGAAGATGCAAAACTCGGCGGTCTTCGGCAATCCCCGGTTGTGACGTCATTCCCAGGACCAGGGAAAGTCTTGTTGAATAGGTGATACACACAGTGCACCGCGAGTCAAGGATATCATGGAATTGTCCCAGTTTCAAGCTATTAAAGTTTTAACAAAGGATGCTGTGGCGTTGTGTAGCAATTTATTGTTCCCATTCATGTCACCAGCTATTTGAATGGCCAAAAGACCGCGGCAGAGCAAGGAACTGGACACGTTTTGTGCATGCCAATCCGAGCAACTTTCAGCCTTTGCCAACCAGCTTACTTTGCCTGAAACACTTCGAGCCCGATTGCTTTGCGAACAGAATGGCTTACGACATGGGATTTGCAAAATGGTAGGCCATTTCCAATTTATATTTGTCATGATCACAACAGCGCAAAACAAACACTGAAAGAGCGCTTTTGATTGGCGGCATAGCAAACATTCATTGCGTGGGTACGACACAGCGTGCTGACTGCATTGCAAGTGTGCATGTATTACTACACAGAGGTAGGG
>NC_091550.1:29730046-29732546 GCF_042767895.1 Penaeus vannamei | reverse complement strand
CGGAACTGACTTGGTAAACCTTGATAATTGGAGAAATAACAGAAATAATAAAGAAATTACCAAGGGACATGAAGTACCAGATGATGGCATACACGCAGAATCTAAGAGAAGAAGGAATACCAAAATTAACAATCAATAAAATATATGATGAGGACAAGCTACCAACAGATTTTCTGGAAAACATCTTATCCCATCTTATTTACAAACTATGGAATGCAGTGATCACAAGACAATTAGCCTTATCTCGCATGTTGCAAAAGTTATACTAATCAGCTCAAAGAACAGGGTCACATCAATTATTGAAAATGAAATGTCAGAGACAATTAGATTTCAGAAAGGATAGAGCTACAAGGGAAGCCATCTAAAATCGTAGGGTGCTTTCAGAAAGTATTCATATGTTTGTTCCATATATTATGATATGAAATACTGTAACCGGATTTCCAGTTTCGGAAAAGTAGAAAGAAAGGCTGAAGATAAAACTTGGAAAAACAGGCATCATATGATGATAATGATGTACGTTTCCTGGGCTTAAAATTGGTTTAATCTACCAAATACTTTTCACACAGACCTCAACATAAGGCACCTGAATTCAAATAATAGTATTAACTTAAACAGTAGCTACTCCAAGCTTTATTCAGCCTAAGCCGATTTGGATTGTTCTATTTCTATTACTACATAATGTACATATCTATATTCCAGTTAAGAAACGACTACGCTTAGTCATTACTATTTACCATGATTTCAAAACATGTCACGTCCCGTTGGCGTCGGTGACCCTCACACCACCTCACACATTCTGGATCTTTTTCTCATGAACAACGTTCTATTAACAAACACCAAGGTTATCCCAAGACTGAGTAACCATGGCATTGTCCTCGTTGACGCAGACCTCAGACCAACCAGACAAAAACAGAGACGCAGGCCAATCTTCCTCTATTCTAGAGCCGACATAGACGCAGTCACACAGGACATCACTAACTTCAACTCCTCACACAAGACCATTTACCTCCAATTGGGATAACCTTAAACTCACCATACTCATATCCATGGACAAACACATACCACAGTAAACACTTTCAAATAGACATACACTTCCATGGTTCTCCAGGGACCTACGCAGACATCGTAAAAAAACATTGACTCTCCATGTGCGCGTAAACAAACAATCCTGAAAATTTGACTGCTTTCAAATTCTACCTAAAACATTCTCCCCTCACCCCCCCAAAAAAATAAGAAAGCAGAACACGAACACATTCCCACCTACCTCGCAAACGCCAGAAAACCCTAGACACTTTTACAAATTCTTCAAGTCGCTCAGACACAATACTACGTCGATCACAGTCATAAAAGACTCCAACAACACCCTTGTAACCGAACCAGAACACAGAACACGTTTACTCAACACGCACTTCCAATCTGTTTTCACACATGAAAATGATATTACACCCACCATACCAGTCAACCCTCATCCCCCAATCCCGCCGCTTGACATCACAACCAACGGCATATTGAAATTACTGTCCACACTTGACACCAATAAAGCCACTGGACCAGACCAAGACCCTGCTTTAATCCTCAAGTCCTGTGCCTCTGCCCTTGCTCCCGTCCTTCAATCCGTCTTCTCTCAATCACTCGCCTCAATCATGCTACCGACTGACTGGCTTTGCGCAAACATCACCCCCATTTTTAAGACAGGAGACCGAACCGACCCGACTAATTATCGCCCCATCTCCCTCACATCGATCGTCTGCAAAATTTTTGAACATATAGTAGATAAACACATAGTGAATCACATTAACACCCACAACATCCTTACAAACTCACAACACGGTTTTTCGGCCCAAGCGATCATGTGAGACCCAATTAATCACCACCCATCAGACATTACCCGACATCTTGACAGACGCGACACTAAACAAGTTTGATGTTATACTGCTCGACTTTGCCAAAGCCTTCGACAAATTTCCTCTCAAAAGACTAACACTTGAATTACGGCATTGCAGGATCACAGGACCAATTCATCATTAGATCACTGCTTTCTTGACGTGTAGGACCCAAAGTGTCCTACTCGACGGTTTATCTTCTGACCCTGTCTCTGTCTCTTCTGGTGTCCCGCAAGGCACCGTTCTTGGACCCTTCTCTTCCTTCTGTACATAAACGACCTTCCACTTTCGACACCTAACTCTACTGCTAGACTTTTTGCTGAAGACAGTCTTTTGTTTCGATCCATTAAAACCGAAGACGACTGCAGACTCCTCCAGCAAGACATAAACGCTCTGGAACAGTGGGAAAGATCACGGCAAATGTCTTCAAGACCAGACAAATGTAAAATTTTCCGTTTCTCCAGATCTCATATGCTAATACACTATACTTAGACACTACACAACCAACAACTAACACCTACAACATCATATAAATACCTTGGCATTCACCAAACCAACAATCATATTTTCAACACACATTGACTTCAACACTGGGGTTTCTGAGGAGGAACCTACAC
>NC_091550.1:29710265-29712765 GCF_042767895.1 Penaeus vannamei | reverse complement strand
TCATGTACCTGTACTTGGAGATTAAAAACTCAATGTTGTCCTTGTACTGAGTCCCAAAGTACTTGAAAACTAACCAGCCCATTAAAATAGAAACAACCAAAAGATTCTAGTGAACTTTTGATGATAATAGTGAGTTTATACATTGTGTTATGATACTACATAAGTAACATTCTGCAGTAGACTTTCGTGCTTTACGAATTTGTCACAGGAATACTTTTATCACACAAAGTATTTGTACTTAAGTACAATGACATACTTGAACTATATCCTGGTACTTGTACTTGAGAATAGTCACCTGTACTTGAACCCAACCTTAGCGTCATCTAACACTTTTGGTGGCCTTCAGATGCTTAAAACTAAGTGTAAATTATTTTTGGCTATTTTTCTTTTCTTTTTTTCCTTCCTTTGTGCCATCACCCATCATCATTATTAGGGACTAACATCGCCGGGGGCGTATAGCCGCGTCCACCCTTTGTTTCCTCCTTTTGGGGTCCCTCATGGCAAACCGCCAGGCAGGGACTCGGCTCATCTCGAGCTCCTCACGACAGGTTTGATCGATCTGCCCAATACAGATCCTGTGGGAAGCGAGCCAAGTGGCCGTAAAGCATGAATTGGCGATCCCGGATTGTACCGGTAACAAGTCCTGTGCCAGTCTCATGGTGCAACCATTGGTTGGACATGTGGTCACGCCAACAGTACCCTATGATCCGGTGCAAGGACATATTACAAAAGGCATCAAGACAAGATTTTAAGGCACAGGATAATGTCTAGGTTTCACTATTGTATAGCAAAACTGGCATTATCAGGGCCTTGAAAACACGTACCGTGGTCCTTCTGCATCTCCAAATACTCATGTCGAGAGAGTTCATGACGCCTGCTGCCAGGCCAATCTGTCTGCTGACTTCTTGGTCTGACAGCCCAGAGTTATGAACTACACTACCAAGGTATGTAAAGCTCTCTATCGCTTCAGTGTCCTCGCCGCAAACACATACTGACTGAACAGGTTCTCTTAGTCCCCAAAGGAGACCTCTCAACCCAAGGGCTTCACTTCATTACTAAATGCATCCAGAGCCACCACTAAGGTTTCTAATCATCAGCAAAGTCAAGGTCTGTAACCTTGATACTGCCTACAGTTGTTCCACAATGACTTTGAATAGTAGCTCTGCCCAATATCCAGTCCATGCAAGTGTTGAAAACTGTTGGTACTAGAACAAGGCCTTGCCTCACTCCTGCACTAACAGGAAAGAAGCTCGACAGGCCCCCACCACACTTTACAGCACTTTCAGTACCAGTAATTGCTATTAATCCAATAATCCTTGTTGGAATTCCTCTGTCTCAGGATTTAGAGTGATTCCCGAAGCACCGTATCAAACGCCTTCTTGAGGTCGATGTAGGCTGCAAGCAGCCCACACCCAAACGCCTTCTCAAGGTTGATGTAGGTTGCAAGCAGCCCACGCCTGAACTCACGATGGTGCTCTACAATTACTCGAAGTGCAAGGTTACAGTCTATCATCCTGTACTCAGTAATTGGCGGCAGAGTCAAGTCAAAGCATCACACGGCAGTTCCTTGTCGACGAAAATGGCGGCTATGGTTAGTCTGTCATGATCCCCCTTGTTTTGTGATTTATGACAGGCGACTCTGAATTACTGGATGCCCAGTGATTGGCCAAGTACTTGTTCGAGTCGTGATCGGCTCAAAAAATGTCATGCCACAACTGTTGTTTTCTTTTAAAGGCTTATTTTTGTGTGCATTTAGTAATCCATTCCAACAACTATCTTTTAAGTTTCATTATTGTCAACAGACTTGTCAAAATGCATTTGTATAGCCTATACTCGAGGATTTGTAAGTGGGACTATGTGACGTCATTATTAATGCCAAGAACCTCTATAAAGATATCTGGTTTCGTGTGTATTTCGGTTTAATCAAATACCTCTGAAGTAAACTGGAATTATATACTGTCATTTCCTCTCAGTAATCGTTCCATGCCGTTAACAACCTTCAGGAAGTTTCGCCTTCTGTTATATTTTCGTTGTCATTAACTGTGTTGGTTATAATCCAAGCTTACGTATATCATATATGATGTATTGACAACAAGAAAAGTAAATATATTCTACATATCTGCCTATGATATCATATAAACAATTATCCTGTCCTTTCTGGTATCTATCATCTACCAACTTGGACGTCATACCCTACCGGCCAGATGTCATACCCGACCGACTCTTTCACTACCAAGTCATCGCCACGTCATAGAGTACTGGAATAGCAGAAGCTATTACTGGTTTGACAGCCCTAGCAATTTGCTGAAACTGTTAAAAGACCAGAAGTGTAAATATGACCTAGCAGCATGGTGATGGTGTCTAGGCTAGTGAAATAAAATTCATGAATACTGCAATAACTGGCCGGAGAGCCCGCTCTGCTGGCAAGACTTATGCCAAAAAGTGATAATAATAATCTTTTACTCTAATCACTCGATGATGATAATTTTTCACCCGTATC
>NC_091550.1:29692765-29695265 GCF_042767895.1 Penaeus vannamei | reverse complement strand
GCGCCACATCGACTTTTTGCTCATCTTAAAAAAAGAAGTTGATTTCATGCATCCACATAATTGGTGTTATTTGATATGGGTCCGGTGCCTCGATGACAGGGTTTCACTGTAATACGAGAAGATCATATTCAGCGAAAGTCACGCTAAACTGATGGTTTGTCATTCAAATTCATTGTAGGGAAAAGGGGAAATCTGGCTGTCGCTTCCAGATATGAAGGCGCTGTAATAATTGTTTGTGCATAAAAAGACTGCTAATTATGATGCGAGCAGGGAAGAGCAGATTTCCCTAATTTTAGTCGATTGCGATACTTTACAGGTCTGCGTTTTCGTACATGTATGTTTAGTTCTCTATCACTTTACCACGGCTGTCACCACCACAGCCCACCCACCAAACACGGCCACTACCGTCATGGCTGTCACCACCACATCCTCACGGCAATCACCACACGATCCTCATCGCCCTCACCACAGCCCTTAAAACTGGCTTCACTACTGCCCTTAGCACCACACAAACGCCACCACACCACCATGGCCGCCAACACCTACACCACACCGACTCGGCCATCAGTGCCCGTGCCACCCTCGCCCCATCATGGGCACTGGGGTCCACGAGCCCCAGTTTGGGGACGCTGGCTGGAGAGCATTCCCGAAGCAGTTCGATTTCCCTTCGAGGATCATCTACTCGCCATGCTCACTGCCGGACACTGAAGACAAGTCTTTGTCTTCGTGGTTTTCACTTTCTGCACTGAAATGCAAATTATGATCGGAATTTTATGATCGGAATTTTGCCGCGCTTTCCTCGTGGTTCTGTGCTCACTCAGAGGTGTGTGTGCTCGTACAGAGGCGGTTGCATATAACGTCGTTCCTTGCCAGGTAAGAGCAGTTTTAAATCTTTGCAACGTCCACTCGCGCAACAGGCCGCGCATTTTTTAGATTCGAGTTTCTTGCGACGCTAATTCTTGATGACATTGTCTGCAATGTCCAACCCCAACGAAGTGTTCATCAAGTCAGGCTCTCCAGCCAGACCTTAAGGTGTGAGTAGAATTAAAATGAAAAGGAAGAGCCGCAGTTCTCATACACTGCGTAATTTTAACCTGTGCGCTGAAACGCTGCATGAATGTGGAATGAAGTACAATATGTGTTCATAATGGTGCAATAAATTACCCAACTCTTCCAACCCTGAAAAGGCCGTAGGAAAATATCCAAATAATAAGCGATTTTACGATGGAATATTCACTGGTAGAAGATCCAATTCTATTTCCATTATGCCGTGTAGGGGATCAGAAGCCATTTACATTTCTGAATCTCCGAGTTTTGCCCTTGGCTGTCGGAGGGAAATCCAATAGGTGTCGCTCGGATATCCCAGTTTTAGCGCGCGTCGCCAGGGAAGTGTGCTCCGCCAGGTCGTGAGTCGCTCTCTCGTTTTCTTTATATGTTTATATATTTTCTGACCTACTTCTCCATTCGCTTTAGAAAAATAAGCGTTCATTGCGGTTATCAAAGGCTCAGATATGATTCTGTGAGCCGGAGAGGCGCCGTCGGGGTGTCTCTGTTTGATCATTATTATTGGAACCATCATTTACATTTTTATTGTGTCCCGTGATATCACATTTGCGATGAATTTATACTGTGGCGACGGCGCGGGTGTGACTTGAGGGCTGCTGAGGGCACCGGGGACGGTGTGTCGCATTAGGTCCATGGAAACAGCAGAGAGAAAAGACGGATTGACGCGCTGCCGAGAGAGTGCGTCATGACTCATGGTACAAGGCGGAGGGCCATGTACACGTGGCCCGGTGTCTGGCCACCACTCGCCCGGGATTTGCTTTGATCTCAGCGCACCAGAGAGGCCCTCAGCCAGCGCCCGACTCAAGACGGCTCCGGCATGATTAGCGTCTCGCACTCGCCTCGCCTGGTTAGCAAAGGAACTGCATGTCACAGGTGCGACCGGCGAACGGCTCCGAGCGGCACTTCTTTGGGAACGAAGGCGGAATATGTCCACTGCGCATGTACATACAGATCGATTGATGAATAGATATTTTTCTCTCCTTCTTCCTTATATATATTAATATATACATACATGAAAACAAACATAAAAACATATGTGTGTGTGTACATATATATATATATATATATATATATATATATATATATATATATATATATATATATATATATATATATATATATATATGTATATATATATATATATATAGATATATATACATATATATATACATATATATAGATATATATATACATATATATATATATATATATATATATATATATATATATATATATATTCACACACACACACACACGCACACACACATACATACGCACGCACGCACAAACGCACACGCACTCACACACACGCACACACACACACACACACACACACACACACACACACACACACACACACACATACATATATATATAAATATATATATATATATATATATATATATATATATACATATACATATATGTTTCTGTG
>NC_091550.1:29666864-29669364 GCF_042767895.1 Penaeus vannamei | reverse complement strand
TTTAATGGATCGAAACAAAAGACTGTCTTCAGCAAAAAGTCTAGCAGTAGAGTTAGGTGTCGAAAGTGGAAGGTCGTTTATGTACAGAAGGAAGAGAAGGGTCCAAGAACGGTGCCTTGCGGGACACCAGAAGAGACAGAGACAGGGTCAGAAGATAAACCGTCGAGTAGGACACTTTGGGTCCTACACGTCAAGAAAGCAGTGATCTAATGATGAATTGGTCCTGTGATCCTGCAATGCCGTAATTCAAGTGTTAGTCTTTTGAGAGGAAATTTGTCGAAGGCTTTGGCAAAGTCGAGCAGTATAACATCAAACTTGTTTAGTGTCGCGTCTGTCAAGATGTCGGGTAATGTCTGATGGGTGGTGATTAATTGGGTCTCACATGATCGCTTGGGCCGAAAAACCGTGTTGTGAGTTTGTAAGGATGTTGTGGGTGTTAATGTGATTCACTATGTGTTTATCTACTATATGTTCAAAAATTTTGCAGACGATCGATGTGAGGGAGATGGGGCGATAATTAGTCGGGTCGGTTCGGTCTCCTGTCTTAAAAATGGGGGTGATGTTTGCGCAAAGCCAGTCAGTCGGTAGCATGATTGAGGCGAGTGATTGAGAGAAGACGGATTGAAGGACGGGAGCAAGGGCAGAGGCACAGGACTTGAGGATTAAAGCAGGGTCTTGGTCTGGTCCAGTGGCTTTATTGGTGTCAAGTGTGGACAGTAATTTCAATATGCCGTTGGTTGTGATGTCAAGCGGCGGGATTGGGGGATGAGGGTTGACTGGTATGGTGGGTGTAATATCATTTTCATGTGTGAAAACAGATTGGAAGTGAGTGTTGAGTAAACGTGTTCTGTGTTCTGGTTCGGTTACAAGGGTGTTGTTGGAGTCTTTTATGACTGTGATCGACGTAGTATTGTGTCTGAGCGACTTGAAGAATTTGTAAAAGTGTCTAGGGTTTTCTGGCGTTTGCGAGGTAGGTGGGAATGTGTTCGTGTTCTGCTTTCTTATTTTTTTGGGGGGTGAGGGGAGAATGTTTTAGGTAGAATTTGAAAGCAGTCAAATTTTCAGGATTGTTTGTTTACGCGCACATGGAGAGTCAATGTTTTTTTACGATGTCTGCGTAGGTCCCTGGAGAACCATGGAAGTGTATGTCTATTTGAAAGTGTTTACTGTGGTATGTGTTTGTCCATGGATATGAGTATGGTGAGTTTAAGGTTATCCCAATTGGAGGTAAATGGTCTTGTGTGAGGAGTTGAAGTTAGTGATGTCCTGTGTGACTGCGTCTATGTCGGCTCTAGAATAGAGGAAGATTGGCCTGCGTCTCTGTTTTTGTCTGGTTGGTCTGAGGTCTGCGTCAACGAGGACAATGCCATGGTTACTCAGTCTTGGGATAACCTTGGTGTTTGTTAATAGAACGTTGTTCATGAGAAAAAGATCTGAATGTGTGAGGTGGTGTGAGGGTCACCGACGCCAACGGGACGTGACATGTTTTGAAATCATGGTAAATAGTAATGACTGAGCGTAGTCGTTTCTTAACTGGAATATAGATATGTACATTATGTAGTAATAGAAATAGAACAATCCAAATCGGCTTAGGCTGAATAAAGCTTGGAGTAGCTACTGTTTAAGTTAATACTATTATTTGAATTCAGGTGCCTTATGTTGAGGTCTGTGTGAAAAGTATTTGGTAGATTAAACCAATTTTAAGCCCAGGAAACGTACATCATTATCATCATATGATGCCTGTTTTTCCAAGTTTTATCTTCAGCCTTTCTTTCTACTTTTCCGAAACTGGAAATCCGGTTACAGTATTTCATATCATAATATATGGAACAAACATATGAATACTTTCTGAAAGCACCCTACGATTTTAGATGGCTTCCCTTGTAGCTCTATCCTTTCTGAAATCTAATTGTCTCTGACATTTCATTTTCAATAATTGATGTGACCCTGTTCTTTGAGCTGATTAGTATAACTTTTGCAACATGCGAGATAAGGCTAATTGTCTTGTGATCACTGCATTCCATAGTTTGTAAATAAGATGGGATAAGATGTTTTCCAGAAAATCTGTTGGTAGCTTGTCCTCATCATATATTTTATTGATTGTTAATTTTGGTATTCCTTCTTCTCTTAGATTCTGCGTGTATGCCATCATCTGGTACTTCATGTCCCTTGGTAATTTCTTTATTATTTCTGTTATTTCTCCAATTATCAAGGTTTACCAAGTCAGTTCCGTTATTTTGTATGGCTAGCTTTTCAGCTCTACTGCCATTGAGTAGTTCACACTCACTGCATTATTCCTATCTTTCCTTAATCTGATATTCCAAAATGAACTTGACGTTCTTATCAGTAATTCCTATCTAAATATTATACAAATTCGTTTTCGTGTCTTTCATCTTGTTTTATCTAAAAATATATTTTTTTTAAAGCAGGGTCTAGCATATCTAATTCTTCACATTTAGTTTGGTAATCAATTTCTTTATCATCTTTACACTCCCTAATG
>NC_091550.1:29661925-29664425 GCF_042767895.1 Penaeus vannamei | reverse complement strand
CTTCCTAAACCATAATTGTCTATATACCTACATTGCGGATATTGCCAGCACATAACAGTCTCAAAATCTTTTGTATAGTGTAGCAGGTGGCAGTAATTTTTCGTGTCTATAGGCCTACATTGACCATTTTAAAACATAAAAAAAAAAATCATACAGGAAATCTGACTTCATATCTGAATAGAACAATCCTCTTACTATAATATTTGGGAATCATTTTTTAGAGGTCAACCTTTAATTTTATTTTGGTGAATATTTTCCGAAACCCACTATCTCGACACCCTAAAAAGGGATCCTGAAAATATATGTCACTTTTATAAGCACACGAAAGTATTGCAAATAAATATATTATTCACCTACAAAATGAGCCATAGTACGTTAAAATACGAGTGCTTTGCGTAAAAATGTGAAGGACCAAACAAGCGAGATCTGTTCCCTAACTCTACAGGGCCATGTGGCCAATTTTCACACAGACTCCCGTGAAAAGACGAAATACAGTTATAGGGCAATGTAAAAGTATGTATATAAGGTATATAAGCACATATAAATCATTTTCGTGTACCCCATGACCTTTTTTTTATTTACATTGTTACTTCTGTTTGTTTCATTGTTTGTTTGTTGATTGTTTGATTGTGTTTTCTGATATTTCTAAGTTATGAACCCATTTTAAGGAGATTTTAACCAAAAGTGTGTTTTAACCTAACTTAGACACTTATTGCACTTTGGTGGTTATGTGGACCGTGGTTTGGATCCAGGAATATTTTTTTTATAACTCGAAAAATTATGAAGATTTTAAAAATTTTACCTGAGGTTTGTCTTAGCCTAATTAATACACCAGATTTTCGAAATTATTCCGAAAAAAAGAAGGTTGGCCTCATCTTATTTAATAAGCTTTCAGAAATTAATCTCATTTTAAAATGATCTCTAATTATTACGTCACATTTGCCGATTTTCTAAGGTAATGTGAAAAAAACAATATCAGTCGACATCGCAAATGGATGCTACCACCTAAAAAATGAGTCTTGAAATTTTCAGGGTAGAGCGGGGGCCTAGGAACTCCTTGAAAATACATTTAACTCGATTTCGGCAAGATGGGCGAAAATCGCCGAAAAAAGACCAGACGATCCCCTTAAGTGCATGCATGCCTTCTTGTTTGCAGCTGCCAAACTTGCACCTGTGGCAGACAGTTTTCCCCGGCAAGATATTTGTATTGTTCTGGACATCAATGCGGTATCTGGCTGTGATTGGGCTAGCTATGAGATGTCTGTCGGTCCCCATGGTTCAGGAGCTGATGGCGGTAGTGAGAATAGCCTCCTTTTCCGGGACATTGCTAGGTCCCAGAAATTGAGGATTTCATGCTCCTGGTACCGGCACCCAGACCCACATCATTGGACATGGTACAGCGATGCAGGTAATGCAGCCAAGGAGATCGACCACATACTCGTTAGCACTCGTTGGAGGATCCTCCAGAATTGCAGGGTGTATAGGAGTGCCTTCTGTGGTACTGACCATAGATTGGTTGTGGCTACACTCCGGGTCCACTCCACCGGTCCAATGATCACCCTAGGGTGTTTCACTTGGACAGGCTGAGGGAGGGGGAGTGTGCCAGGAGGTTTGCTGAAGCAATCTCTGGTCGTTTCACAGTGCTTGACAGTCTGACGGACCCTGTACTTTTGTGGGATACCTTCAAGTGCGAAATGCTTGATGCAGCTCAAGAATCAATTGGTGTACGTGGGAAAGCAATGCAGAATTTCATCTCACAGGAGACACTGGAAGCCACAGATGCTTGTCATGACAGAGGATTGGGATTTGCACTGTTCTCAGGTGCGCAGAGCATGGTCCCTGTTAAGAATGGACAAGAACAGTTTATTAGGAGTTGCAGAGGAGGTAGAAGGCCATTTTATTGTAAATGACCTTCGTCCTGCATACAAACAAGCCCTGAGAAAGCTGAACTCCAAGCCCTCTTCACAGGTGACAGCAGTTCGCTTAGTAAGTGGCCAGATCATCTCAGATCCAGTTGTGGTGTGGGAACGTTGGGCTGAGTACTCTGAGCAATTGTTCAAGGTTGACTCACTAACAGTTAACTTGGATGTAGGGAGTGCCAAGATTCCGTTGCTGGACCCACCCATCAGTGAGGACCCTCCCTCCCTAACTGAAGTTAGGGGGGCGATTCCCAAGCTGAAGAGTGGTAAAGCAGCATGTATCTGCGGCTTACCAGCTGAACTGTTAGAGGCTGGTGGTGAACCTATGGTGCAGGGGTTACGTGTTGTCTTGGCTGCCATATGGTGATCCATTACTGTTCCTCATTCCTGGTAAGTCCACAATAGACTGTATCCTTGTGCTTTAAGTTATTGTCGAGCGCTGTTGTGAGTTCGGGAGTGGGATGCTTGCAGCCTACATCGACCACAAGAAGGCGTTTGATACTGTGCATCAGGAATCACTCTGGGAGAACCTGAGACTGAGAGGAATTCCAACAAGGATTATTGAACAAATAGCAAGCCTA
>NC_091550.1:29649425-29656925 GCF_042767895.1 Penaeus vannamei | reverse complement strand
GGCTCGTTTCCTTTGATTTTAAAAAGAGTAAATTGCCAATTAGCTCCTAAATTAGCCGTAATCTTTCGCCTTTTAGTTCGTAAAGGATCATTTTCAGACTGCTGGTGTTTTGATAATGTTACTCCTATTCCCAAGGGCCCACTACAGTTTTCACCTACTGAGTATAGGCCCATTTCAATTACACCAATTTTATCTAAGGTTTTTGGACGTTTGCTGGTCAAACGTCTTTCTGTACACTTGAGACCGTTTCTTCCAGAGACTCCGTTTGGTTTTAGAATGGCCTCGGCTGCAATGATGCATTGCTTATGTTGGGGCATAAAATGCAGTCTGGTTTAGATAAGGGTCATGAGTCTAGACTTGTCTCGCTGGATTTTAGTGCACCTTTTGACACTTAATCACAAGGGTTTAATTATTAAGTTACAATCTGTTGGTGTTGATGGTAAAGTTTGTATTAAAGTATTTTAACTGAATTTTTAACTGGTAGGCAGCAGCGTGCTCATGTTGATGGTAGTTTTAGCTCGTATTCCCGTGTGTCTTCTGCGGTTCCTCAGGGTAGTGTTCTTGACCCCTCGCTCTTATTTTATATACAAGCGATATGTGGTCTGGCATTACTAATAAAATGTTGGTATATGCTGATGATACTTCTCTCAATGCTGGTATTCCTTCTCCGGCAACTAGACGAATAGTAGCTGACAGTCTCACTGTAGACCTGATAATGATTCAATCGTGGTGCTCTCGGTGGGGCATGAAATTAAATCCTACCAAGTCTAAAGAAATGATTGTGAGTCGGTCTAGGACGAAATTGCCTCAGCATCCAAGTCTGCTGATTAACAGTCTTAATCACTTCAGTGGATAACCTGAAGCTCTTAGGTGCAACCTTTGATTCAAAGCTTACATTTGAATTGCATATTAGGAATATGGCTCGGACAATTTCATCAAAGTTAGGCATCATTCGCAAGTGCAAGAAAATCTGAAGATGACATTACTCGTAAGTGCTTTTTTTCTTTTATTCTGCCTCATTTAGAGTATTAGTCTCCAGTGTGGTTATCTGCTGCAGATTCACACCTGTTTGGTCGTTCTTTTAATTCCATTAAATTTCTCCTGACTGATTTAAATTTGGACATTGGGCATCGTAGAGTTATTGGGGCTCTTTCAGTCTTATGCAAGATTGTAACCGATAATTCACATCCCCTATATAAGTTTTTACCTGATTTTTATCAACCTGCAAGAATTAACAAAAGTTATATGACCCTCAATTCAATGACATTTGATGCAAGTCGATCGTCTGCAAGTCAGTTTTCTAGATGCTTTTTACTGCTATTTGTAGACTTTGGAATAGATTGCCTTCGGAGATTATAACTTCTTGATAAGTTTAAAATATCAGTTTACGTTTTTCTTACGTAAATAATTGACTTTTTATTTTCTCATTCTTTCTTAGCTGTATCTTGACCTGCACTGATACCTTTGGTGGTATAAGCTCGATCTTTCAGTGTGGCTCTTTATAGAGCTTACTATAATAATAATAATAATAATAATGTATATATTTTTGTATATATATAGCTGTATATATACATATATATGTATTTTATATATATATATATATATATATATATATATATATATATATATATATATATATATATATATATATATATATATATATATATGCTTGTACACGCACGCGCGCGCGCGCGCACACACACGCACACACACACACACACACACACACACACACACACACACACACACACACACACACACACACACACACACACACACACACACACGTATATAAATATTACATATACATATATATTACTTATATATACATATTGTTCCGAAAGGTGCTGTTGTAATGTGTACCTTAACGCCTTAGCTCGTTTTTAATGATCATGAAATCCATAAAAGATAAACTTTTCCACTTCGTGTGGTTTTAGGCGCGCTCCCGCCGAATCTCGCGTGAAACATTAAAAAGAGGCACTTGAGACTGTCAAGGAACAATAAAACAGTCACAATAAAATCGATGTGTGTCAGCGCGATCGGCGGGCGGGTCCAGCTGGCCCTCGGCGATCGCCCGATAACACCCCCCCCCCCCCCCCCAGCGATACCATCACCGCCGCTCTTGTGAGCACTCCGCCACGAGGGTTCGAAGCGGGATAACATCTTTTAAATGTGAAGTGATCGTGAGGGGGCGTATCTTTACCATCTTACCATGTACAACTGTGAACTCCGAGGGCACTCATGGACCTGCAGAGTGAGGGGACAAAGAGGAGGCGTCGTGTGTTCTTTTCTCGTCCTCACGCGCGCGAACCTCATCTGCAAAGGTTGACCTGATGAGGAAGGCGACCTGACGACAGGAAGACTAGAGGTGTAGCAAATGTATAACAAGAGATTATAAGAAAAAGTGTAAATCAATTCTTACTAAATTACATTACCGTTACTTTGACATAAAATATTGTCATCCATGAAGAATTTGAGTGCCAGGCGACCGATCGTGGCTCCCCCTGCATCTGAAAGCAAACTGTCTCCTGCAGCGAATATGGAAATGGCGCCCTTTTCCTTGCGAAAAAAAACCGCGCGAACAGGTTTTTATAAGCACACTCTTTAGAGGTTAAAGCAGAGTTCAGTGTTGTTAGTGAGGCCTTAATTCCATGTGATAATGCACAACAGGAAATGATGATAAATGACAGGATATTAAATTTGTGGCATCGAAAAGGGAAGGAATAATTGTTACCGTTCGAGGGAGCTGCAGAATAGTTTCTAGCAAATGTCATAATATTAATTATATATGTATTTAATGCAACACGCAGCGCTTAGACAATGAATTTACTTTACAAGGAAAATGGTATTAACGGAAAAAACGAAACCTTAAGGCGCCTATGACTGATTATATCAATAGGTTGAACACAAAAGTGAAAGCGTTCACAATTATTTTACTGCAGTTCAGATTCTATGCAAAATGACAAAGATAAAAAACTGGCCCATTCTTTGGCTCTCACAGAACATGTAACTAATATCCTTTTAGGTACATCACTTTCGAACAAAATTTTAATATTCTTACCTCCGATACATTGTCGTAAACAGCTTTTAATGTCGGTTAAATTTCCTGTACCTTTTCCAAATGATAAATGAAATAAAATTGACAGTAATACTTCACATATCACCGGAAAAAATAAATCTTCAATTAAGTAAATTACGTTCAACAGCATTTTTTCTTCTGATTTTCCACGTAATACTAAATGTTACGGTCCCAGGTGCCAGGGACGGGCCCGGGGACTCGACGGAGGTCCTCCCAAGGCTCAGGAAGCGGGTTCGGGCGGCCAGGACGACGCTCCTCGTGGCCCTTTGCGGTGTTCGTACTAGTTATGTGAATATGACCGATAATGGCACGAACAATATGAACTAAAATTATAATTTTAGTGATGTTAAAACTATAATTTCTGTCCGTAATTACTTGATAAACACTGCTGTATATGCGTATGTTACTTTGCTTGTGCGTGTGAATATACACCCAGTCTTTACTGCTGACTGAACAAAACTTCTTCGACTTTTCAGATATTTCAACATTTCTTAGTAGGATGTACAGTAACAAGTTCAAATTGTCAGTCGCATGTTATTTAATATATGGCGACCACTTAAATCTCCAATGAAGTGATGAGGTGAGTATAAATACATCATGGCATTGGCCTCCTTCCCCTTGCCTCGTGGACCGCTCGCCCCGACCTCGGCCAAGCTGAGAGGCGGCGGCGCCCGGCCCAGGGCGAGCCAGGCGGGCCTGCCTTTGTCTGCGGCGCCGCCAGCTCGAGAACAGCAGTGACGAGGGAATGAAGGAGACAGAAAAAGGAATATGATGGTAAATAATAAGGGAATGGAGAGAGCGAGAGACTGGAACATTGGTGAATATGAAAAATGACATTGCTCAAACGAAATAGAGATAGGGTAACAACACCAAAGTAACGAAATAATGCAACTATTTAGTTACCAGAAGAAAAAAAAAACAGTTTGTGGCCAGTACAGATGCCTTTGTCGACAGGCAAACTCTACTATTGTTTTGATCATTATCATCAGTAGTGTCAATAATATTACTATTGCTGCAGTTATTTCCATCCCGTTACTGTTATCATTATCCTAGTTATTAATATCACTTCAACGTTATTTGTTTTAATGTTATTGTTATTAAGAATATCGAATTATCGTAATTATTATCATTATTATTGGAAATACCATCGTCAATATTTCTGTCATCATTATATTTAATTATTTGTATGGTTATTGCTAATATCATTATCACCATTGTTCTAACACATCAACATTACTATCATTATGAATGTTGCTGTTGTTATTTTTATTGTAATCAGTCTTCTTATTATTACTATCATTATTGCCAATAGATTATCATTATCATGATCTTTATCACTATAATAATGATAATGATAAAGATCATAATAATCTTTAGTTTTTATATTTATTATCATTATCATTACTATTATTATTATTACAATTATCATTAATATCATTACTACTACTATCATTGTTATCAAATTCTTTCATATCACTTTCATTATTATTACTGTCATTATTATTATCATTGTTATTGCAATTATCATCATTAATATTAGTCAGTCTTGTTTCATAATCATTATTAATATTATTGCTAATATCATTATAGTCTTTTCATTATTATTGTTTTCCTCATTAATACTATCATTGTTATTCATGCTCGTTATCACCATTATCATCATTATTGTTATAATCATTATCATCACTTTTACCATCACTGTTAATATGAAAATGATAGACTGTTATCGCATTATCGTTAGTTATGGTTAATATTGTATTCGAAATTATCATAATAATTGTATCGTGTTGCCAGTCATCCTGACTGTTATTTTCATAACACCTTTATCTTTACCTTTATCATTTGATCATATCTTTGTTGATACTGTTGCTGCTAGAATTATTACCATTATCATCACTGTTATCCTTGCTATTTTTATTATCATCTTCTTTACTTTATCATTACTGTTACTTTACTTCGTATATATTTACTTAGTCGTATATAGCAATAGTATTGATGCTTTGTCCTAATAGGCCTAGGTTCCCGACTGCCTATCCGGGAAGCCCAAGGCAGGGCACGAGTGATGGGCAAGGGCGATTTGCGGCGCCGAGGCAGCTCAGGCCAAGCTGCGGCGCCTGTGGCAGTGGCTCAGTAAGCAGGCGGAGCACCAAGTGGCAAGGGCGATGGTGGACTCTAAAATCGCCCGAGGAAGGAACCGGGAAACCACCTCGCAATAACCCTGTGTCACTCTGGTCTGGAATAAAAAAAAAAAAAAAAAAAAAATGAACGGCGTGAGTAGAGCCATAACCTTGCGCACTGAAACAGTTATGACGTGACAGCAGAAACACATTTAAGAATATTGTTATAGTGTTATATATATATATATATATATATATATATATATATATATATATATATATATATATATATATATATATATATTAAGATGATGTTTGTATTAACAGAACAATGAAAACAATGATAATTGATGTTGATATTGTTATTGATAATGATAATGATAACAATAACATTGACTATGATAATGATAATTATATAAAACATGACAATAACCTTGCTAATGATAATAATGATACTGATAAAGATAACAATAGCAATAACAATAACAATAAAAAGAATGATATTAATAATGATTATAATGATAATGGTAACGGCAATTATCGTAGTAATGATATTACTGATAGTAATAGTAATAATGATAAAATCAACCATAATAGTAAGAGTAACAACAAATAGTATGATAAAGTTAAGTTATAGTAATATAAAAGTTGTGATGACATTAGCACAGGTAATGTTGGGACGAAAATAATGGTCAGGATGATTGTAACTGTAAAAAAATATTGATTTTGACCATGAAAATATCAACTACTTTATTTATATTCATGTTAATTATGATGGTAATGGAAACGGTGGTGACGTCATCAATAATAATGGTGACGATGATGGTGAAAATACTGATAATAATGATTACAATAATAATGATATCAGCAATAATAATCACTATCATTATATATAGTGTACAGTAAAACTGAACCCCGCCAGCGCATCAAGTCAGAGGTATTAGGCGTGAAGGGCCGGGCACAAACAGGTAAAACAACAACAAAAATTGTGGTGTGGTGATTCAGATTTTGGTTTAATAATACAATAAATCAGAATAACATAAATAGCGTTTAAGATAGTATGAGCAATGTAAAAATTCACTTTTGTGGTGTGATGATTCAGATTTTCGTTTAATAATACAATAAGTCAGAATAACATAAAGAGCGTTTAAGATAGTATGAGCAATGTAAAAATTCACTTTTTCTTTTTTCCTCCCAAGTTTCTAAAGCACAGTTCTTCAGTCAGTTGGTGTTCAGTGGATGAAATAAAAAATCTCAACCGGAGAGTGCTCATGTTGGATCTTTATGTTTCAACACCAACAGCCTCTTTCCTAGAGCAGCACACACTGCGACAGTTAAGAATATCATGAGAAGTATGTCGATGTCGGGGACTGAACTTTCCGCAGTACCCACTGATTCAGAAACGGACATAAAATGCTTCAGCATTTTTCTTTCAATCAGAAATAGCTATTTGCCAATGTCATCCTCAAATTGATTCAGCTGTCATACATATTCTAGTCTAAGGCCTTACGGATGTCATGAAATTGCATTTTGGGCAAGGCGTTGAAGCTACTCGAACCTCGAAAATATGTCTTGGAGATGACTATTAACTGAGGGAAAAAATTCTCGGTTCATCTTTATACAACAAGTTAGCATCATTTGTTGCTTCAATGTCACCAAATATTTGCGTTTTCTCATTTCTTCTTGGCCTGCCTATGGTGATTTCCAAATCTTCAAACATGTTTTTGACATGTCCAAGGGCTTTGTTGACAAGTTCATCCGTTTCCTAAACCGTTACGGTTTTCAAATATTTCAGTCTCAGACCGCATTGTCGAATATACAAGCCTAATGTTTGAATCTGAGCACCGTTAATATCACGAATGGCTCCCCACCCCGAGGAAACACACGACTGAAAATTACTGCACCAGTCAGGGCACCAATGTCAGATCTTGTCATAGTGCTTTCTTCATCAGTCAAGTACTCTAGGGTGCAAAGCGTTAACTTTGCACTCCCCTTCGTTTTCACAATGTACTTAAGACTTTGATCAGTCACTGATAGCAAGGCATCCCATTGATGAGCTGACGTAGAAAAAAATGTGCGAACAGGTGATCCAATACCCCAAAATGTTAACGAATTAACAACAAAAGTTGCTTGTACACCACAAAATCCTATGAATGATTTGTGCAAGCCACAATCTGCTTTCTGGTTCAGTTCTTCCATTATCCTCTGAGCACCTGCATGTTATTCAGCCGTTACAGCAGCAATCATCTGCTTGTCACCTGCACTTTTTTTTTTTTATTCATTCCATTACTTTCTAATTTGCCG
>NC_091550.1:29639425-29644425 GCF_042767895.1 Penaeus vannamei | reverse complement strand
ATGATAATCCTAATCATGATAATGATATTGATAACATTAATAATGCTAATGCTAATGATAATGATAGTTGTGATAATAAAAATTACCAAAATGATAATACTAATTATAGAAAAGCAGTGATAACAAAAATATGGTAATGATGATATTGTAATGATAGTAATAATGATAATAATTAAAAGATAAAAGTGACAATGATAATAACAACAATAATAATGATAATAACAATAATATAAATAGTAATGATAAGGATAATAATTATTATGAAATTTATCTTAATGATGGTAATGATGATGATTATAATGATAATAAGGACAATAATTTTGAAAATGACAATAATGATAAGGATAATGATGATAATGGTAATGATAATAGATATAGTAATAATCATGTGATAATGTTAATAACAATGATGATAATAACAATGATACTGATAATGATAACAGTAACAACAACAGCAACAACGATAATGATAATAAAAAAGTAGTAGCTGTAATAATCATAAAAATATAATATAAATAAAAATGATAATGATAATAGTAAATAATGATAATAGTAAAAACAGTGAGAATGATGATAATAATAATTAGGATAATATAATAGCAATAATAATAACAATAGTAATAATGATAACGATAATCATATTGATAATGACAATAATGATAATAATAGTAATAATAATAACGATGATGATAATGATAATAATAATGATAATGATGATGATAATAATAATAATAATAATAATAATAATAATAATAATAATAATAATAATAATAATAATAATAATAACAATAATAATAATGATAATGATTAGGATAATAAAATCATAACATTGATGATAATGATGTTAGTAATAATATGGATAATAATGATGATGATAATAATAATGTTAATATTAATAATAATGATGTTGATATTATTAATAGTGATGACAATAATGATGATGACGATAATAATTATAACAACAACAACAACAACAATAATAAAAGTAATATAAATAATAATAATAATAATCATAATCATAATAATGATGATAATGATGATACTAATGATAATGATAATAATAATAGCAAGTATAACAATAACAATGATAATGATAATGATAATAATGCTAATGATGATGATGATGATAATAATAATAATAATAATAATAATAATAATAATAATAATAATAATAATAATAATAATAATAATAATAATAATAATAATAATAATAATAATAACAATAATAATAATAACAATAATAATGATAATAATAATAAGTGATAATAATAATAATAAGAGGAAAAACAACAACAATAATAACACTACTACTAATAATAATGATAGTAATACGGATAAAAATAACAATAATAATAATGATAATAATAATGATAATAATAACAATAACAATAACAATAATAGTAATAATAATGATAATAATGATAATAATGATAATAATAACAATGATAATAGTAATAATGACAATAATGCTAGTAATAATAATAATGATAATAATAATGATAACAATAATAATAATAATGATAATAATAATAATAATAATAATAATAATAATAATAATAATAATAATATTAATAATAATAAAGATAATGATAATAATAATAATAACAATAATGATACTACTACTACTACTACTACTACTACTACTACTAACAATAATAATAATAACAATATAATTATAATAATGATAATAATAATCATAATACCAATAATAATAACAACAACAACAACAACAACAACAACAACAACAATAATAATAATAATGATAATAATAATAATAATGATAATAATAATAATAATAATAATAATAATAATAATAATAATAATAATAATTGCAATAATGATGATAGTAATAATAATGTTAATAATGATAATAATAGCATTAATAATGATAATAACAAGATTTTGATGATATCAATAACAACAATAACAACAACAATAATGATAATAGTAATAATTGTAATAATGATAATAGTAATGATAATAATGATAATGATAATAATAACAATAATAATGATAATAATAATAATAATAATGATAATAATAATAATAATGATGATGATGATAACTGTAATCATGCTGATAATGATATAATGATAATAATGGTAATTATAGTAGTAATAATGATAATAATAATTATGAAAATGGGGATAATTATCATTACAAAAATGATAATGATACTAATTATGATACTACTACTACTATTTCTAGTTCCAACGCTAATAATAACAATAATGATAATGATAATAATAATGATAATAATGATAATAATAACAATAATAATAATAATGATGATGATAGTAATGATAATAATATAATAATAAAGATTGTTATCATAATGAAGATGATAATATAAATAGCAATAATATCAATGATAATAATTATAATGATGATAATAACTATATTGATAATTATAATGATAATAATAATAGCAATGACAGAAATGATAATGATTATGATAACAGTAATAATGATAGTATTAATAAATATATAATGATATTAATAATATTGGAAATAATTATAGATATAATCATAATGATGATAACGTGTGGGCGCGTATTCTCACGCACTCGGGTGCCAGGCTGACACACCCTGTGGCGCAGGCACATTCTGAACGGCGCTGGTCATGGGAATGCCAAGGTCCGAATATGGTTATTGGGACAATGGTGGCGATGGCAGCGGAACGAAACGTGATAACGAGTATTTTTTCAGGCCCGTCGAAGAACGCAAATTAACATGGTCGTCCTACTGTAATTAGATGTGTTATATTTGTTCTCTTGTGGGTTGATCCGTCGAAGATTACTTGCTTTAGTAGCAACACATATGATAAATGAGAAAGAAGGAAAGAAAAGGGAGCACGAAGATGAAGAAATGCTGTCGAAGAGATTAAGATCCGCGTTAATCCTTCCTCCCGCGGGACGCCGCCAATCACACGGGTCCCTCGGGGCCAGCGCCAATAAGGGGCCCTCCGCACGCTCCGCGATGTGTGCACAACGCGCTCTCCTCTCCCCCGGGGTCCATTCTTTAAAGCCATCGCTAAACACGGCTCGCCACGCTCCCCTCGCAGCCATTGTCACGCCGTGTGCTTGCGGTGCCGCCGAGGACCGCGCGAAACATTCCTGCGGGACAAGGCGGCCGTCCGCCCACATGCGGAGTATTGACGAATGTGTCACGTAGCGAAAAGTAAGCCCTCTTGAATATGCACATTTTGGCATCAGCAGCGCTATGCAGGATCGTGTGCGGATGTGCTTGCTTCACACCCGCCGCCCGCGTGCACGAGCGCGTGGCCAAACCGCCAGCGCCGCGCGGGGCTTCGCCAGGAACCTCCTTGGACCCTTCCTGCCCAGGGAGGGCGAGGCGGGAGTCAAGCGTGAAGGTAAACAAGAGGAAACATCTGGAACGTAAAGCGACTTGGAAAAATCCCGGCTAAATGCGAGTGTAATGACATGCAGACTAAACAAGAAACGTTGTTGAAATTCAATGACATCTTGGGAGGCTCCCCGCGGCGTCGCGTCTGGCTCTGATGCCGCCGCCGCCGCAGCCGCGCTCGGCCAAGGAATTCCAAACAAAGCATTAAACGGGGCTCGGGAACAGACATCTAAAGCCGCGTTTTTGCGCTCTTGTGACTCCGTTTAGACAAATAGACAGATGCACGCGCGTTAACATACACACATACACATACATCCACACAGAGATACGCACACACATACACCCACACAGAGATACACACACTCGTACAGCCACACACACATATGCACACAAACACAGATTCACACACACACACACACAGGGTTGTGTGCACAGTCTCATACATACCACTCACAGACACACATCGCATTATATCACTCTGAAGCTACAAGCGGCAATGGCAACAGAGTAAAACGAAAATTCAATTAGTGGCGGTGTAATATTCGTGCAATCTGCCGCGAGAACCCGACCCGCTGAAGAAACTTTTCAAGCAACGGAATAAAACTGCCACACATCATCCCTGCGCTGCAACGGGCTGTCATATCGAGTTTAATGGACGAGGAGGCGCCGGCGAGGATGGCGCCCTTGCACTCAAGCGCTGCGCTCACGCTGGAGGCGACTGCACTGGGCGCTGGCACCGACATGATCGGGCGTGTCTGTCATGCAGATGTGCTCTGGTGCACTGGTTAATATTTGTGTAATATCATGAAACATCATGTTCATCGCAATGTTACTTTCTAGTGCTGCCATAAAATGGATGTTGTGCCACGGATGGTAGTAACTCCACGTGCTTCTGGTGCCACTGGACGTCAGCCAAAGGAAATCTCCCTCATTGAGGTACGAGGATAAAGTAATCCTGCAGAGCGAAGGAGGGAGACGCGGGCGGCGCAGAGCAGCGGCGGAAGACAAGATGGAGCGGCGGTGCGGCCGCGAGCGCCGGCCGCGTGGCGAGCGGGCGCGGGCGCTAGGGGCGCACGCCAGCCAGCCCGGCGGGTGGGTCCCCGGCCCCTGAAGACAGGCACCGCTGGAAGGCGTGGCTGGAAGGCGCCATCACCTTTAAGCCGCGCTCCAGGCCCCCGCCGGGGAGATGCTACCTTTAGCAGCCGACGCCAAATTACGACACTCATTACTAATGACCGCATGGCCCGGCGTTGCCCTGTCGGAGAGGCCAGCCCAGGCGGCGGTGGAGGAGGCGCTGGCTCGCCCGGGGGAGCAGAACGCTGCCCCGGGCGCCCTGGCGACCTGCCGTCCTTAAGAGCAGCATCGTGACTCTGGGAGCCTGCAGGGGAGTGTGGACTGAAGCATAGCTCATAGTGACGCCCTGATCAATACCCCGGGCTCTGGGACCTGCAGCAGTGGCGGCACTCCCGCGACCGACCCCGATACAAGGGACGCCAGCCTGGCACAGGTAAACAAGAAGCGATGGTGGAGGCGCCGAGGGAGATGCCGGCCGGTGCTGCGGGGGCCTCGCGCACGCACGCACACACACACACACACACACACACACACACACACACACACACACACACACACAC
>NC_091550.1:29626925-29629425 GCF_042767895.1 Penaeus vannamei | reverse complement strand
ATAATAATAATAATAATAATAATAATAATAACAATAATAATAATAATAATAATAATAATAATGATAATAATAATAATAATAATAATGATAATAATAATGATAATAATAATAATAATAATAATAATATTTTCTATTATTTTTGGCATGATCCTTATTGCTATATTCATCATTAGCATCATTATCACTATCATGATCAATATTACTCTTATTGTTGATATTGTTGGTTATCATTATTATATATATATATATTTACAAATGCTACAATTGTTATCATTGTTGTTATTATCATCATTATCATTATTGTTATTAGTATCAGTGTTACTATTATTTTCATTATCATCAATATTAACATTATTTTCATTATTATTCTGATCATGATTATCATTACTTTTATTATCATAGTTATTATCATTATCACTATCATTCTCATTATTACTATTATTATCATCATCACTATTATCCTTATTATCATTATTATCATTGTTCACTATCATGATTTTTTCTCTATAATAATTACTACCATTATTGTAATTATCAATGCTATTACTATTGCTATTGTTATTATTTTCATTAATAATAATAATGATACTGATAAAGATAATGCAAATGATTATCATTATTGCTATCACTATCATCATTTTTTCATTGTCACTGTTTTTATCATTACTGTTATTGTTATCATTATCATTATTACTACTGTTAATCATTATTACTTCTATCATTATCTTTATCATTATTATTTTTATTGTTGATATCATTATTTATAATGATAATAATAGTAATAAAAATCTTCATATCTTTTATTGTTACTATTATCATTTTCGTTATTATTATAATCTTTGTTATTTTTGCTGTTATCTTTATCATTATTTTGATACTATTTTCATTATCTAGGTATTATAATAATTTTCATCTTTATCATTATTTGTATTGTAGTAATGCTAATGCTAATGATAGTGATGATAATAAAGATAATAATAATGACAATAATATTATTTTCATTGCTATTATCCTTATTATTGTTACTTTTATTATCATTATCATTATCATTGCTATCATTTTTATCATTAATATTATTATCATCATGATCATTAGTATTATTATCATCATCATATTGTTGTCATAGTTATTATCATTATTATTGATATCAGCATTCTTATTGTTATAATCATTGCTATCAGCGTCATCGCCATCATCATCATTGTCATAATTACATATTAGGTGTTACATACCATTCAACTATAAAGCAGAAGACATTAAGCACAAATTGAGTGTTTGAAAATGCATATTTTATATCTTTAATGCAAACTCATTATCAGCGATCGTTATCTCATTCATATGTTACTTTTCCAGTGAAGTTAATATCACCCGAAGCTTCTTGAACGAAAAAAGGGTAAAGAGTGAAATATTCTATAGTTTTTCCCTCGTATGATCTTTTGTGGATAATGAACTGCCTTGTTGATATAAAAAAAGACTGTCCATCTGTCTTCAACTCGACAAATGTAGCTTACTTCTTATTGTCACACAGAGAAGCGGGCCTCAAAGGACCTCATTTCCCTCGACCACGGGAGGCCTGTTGTCGCACGGCGCTGGGCGCCTCAAGACGCAAGGCTTGAATGGCTTGCTACTCTCGCTCGCAACTTATGCCGCTCTCTAATTAGTCACTTTGTGGAAAAGAGAAGCTGCGGCGCACGGCTTCCTCTGCCCTACAAAACCTGCAAGTAGCGGTGTGAACACCAACTTTAAGGAAGCAGAGGAGGAGCACGGACAGCGTGTGCTGACAAATATCTGGCGAAGGTTTTTGATGAATCATTGGCTGTTGCTCCTCGAGGCAGAAGAATGCAACTGAGACAGCAGCTCATGAGGCAAGCATTAGAATGAGTCAATATTTACCAACTTTGTGAGAAAGAAGAGGTGTCAGAGAAAAAGAATGAACAAAGGGGTCTTGGAGAGGATCTAGAAAGGTTCTAAAGAGAGGATAGAATGGGCAGTCCCCTAATGCAAAGCTGAGAGCAATCAGAGACGCGGAGAAGCGGAGAGCAGCCGAGGCATCTGGCGTGTCAAATGGATTGGCCTGAGAGGCGCGCGAGGGGGACTTGGGGGAGAGTTTCGAGTTCTCCAACGAGGACTCAAGTAAACGACTGGATGGGCGGTCTAGGAACATGACCGCATGATCATTATTTGAGAAGGAAGGAGGTATTTCGGCACACTTTGTAGTGTGAAAGATATGTTGAACAAATTACAAAACGTGGTCAGGAATGAAGGTAATAGATAATACAGATATGCAAGTATTCCCTTTCTGAGCTCCCTCTCACAAAAAGGAGCATTTACTTTGCCTCTTTCAAGTTGAGAAATGTTGACGTGAGTGATTTCTAAGGGAAGCGCATAAAGAAAAATGACCAGACTGGTGAGGGAAGGCACACCCTAAAGCTCACACTGGAAAACACAGGGGCTTCGGAAGCAGACCGAGGTGGAGCTCCCGAGCCAGCACTCAGATTTT
>NC_091550.1:29591925-29594425 GCF_042767895.1 Penaeus vannamei | reverse complement strand
TTTTAAATTTTGATCACTCCTGATATTGGGGCCATTGACAGTCAGATGGGTCGGGAATGGCAGCTCGGGCGCCCATTGTTGGTCGTCAATGGCAGCGGCGAGGACGCGAGGGCAGCTGCGGCTTTGTCTTGCGGCCGCGCGCCCGCCACGGCGCCCGGGCGAGCAGCGTGCCCGTCCTGCGAAAGAGTGTTTCCGCTGCGTCCGTAGACGAATGGCCTTATTGCGCGATTCTTTGCATGCGAATTTTCGCCCTTGGACGGTTAGTATTTTCATGTTAATTAATGCCCACTCCCTTGCGCGTTCTTCCTAAACAACATTTGAAACTGCCCGTCACGCACAAGCAAGACGGATCATGCACCTTTGCACACGGGTCAGGAAAGGTCAACACGCAGTACTCACGTAACATGTGTGCATGTACTGAAGTATGAATTCAGTAGACTATTGAATATCCTCCGTTATTTCCGTTTATAATTTTTATGAGACAAACATGAGAAGATTGCTTGAAGACAGTGAGTGAAGTAAAATAACGCTCAAGTCCTTTTAGAACGCCGGCCACTTCCCTGCTACGGAAGCAAGCAAACGCCAGCCTCGTAACGGTCCTCACGCCATAGAAAGCGGCACTCAATGTTATATGAATATTCTGGACACATTTCAAAGGTTGCGATGAATAATGGCAGCCGAGATAAAATATGAAATCGCTTTGAGGAAATTAGCATAAAATAACCTTTATCATAGGCACTTGCCCGCGCCAATTTATCGGTATAAAGAGATTACGTCCTCAGATATCCCGCTCTGGGACCTGCGTTCAACTTCCCCGTGAGCGCCCGCGGGACCAGCAGAGCCTGCGCTGCGGCTCCGCCGTTCCGTTGCGGTCCATCTGTATCTCGCTTGCATTAACAAACGGAAAGTCACGCTGAGGAGCAGCGGGGAAATCCTCACGGCCTTGCCAGCACACAGACGATTAGTCGTGATCCCGTAAAGCGAGTCGGATCAGATGCAAATTCGTCGAGGGTCATAAGGATCACATTGGTCCCTTGAGAGCCGTGGTTAGTTGGGGGAACCGCGGGCGAGGGGAGCCGCGGCCTCGTCCTCGGCTCCTTTCCCTCGTCGCGCCCTCCTCTCGCCGCCCCGGGATCAGCCACGTATTCCAATCGCATGCGGGCGCCCAGGCCGATCGGATGGGCTTGTCTAGTGACATCTGGTTAGTGAGGCGTGGTGGGCGTTTAGAGCAGCGATCGGTGGTTGTTTGAAAAGTAACAATGGTCGCTGGTGGTGAATAGAGCGAGGGGAGGCGGCTGCCAGATACTGCCTCGCTGGCAATGCGTGCGGCGGCCTTTGCGCTCATCCCGCTGTGTTCGGATGATTTGAACTTGTGTAGCGATATCTGCCTGCATATCATTTGCATTGGGAAATACTTTGAAATCATATGATCCTCAAGAAGTAGCATAGACATTGAGAAAGTTGCCGAAGAAATATTTTCTGAAACAACTCTCAGTGATACATGTTTATTTAAGCAACATTTCCAGATGTGCGCTCTCTCTCTCCCCCTCCCTCCCTCTTTCCCCTTCTCCCTCTTGTCTCCTTCCCCTTCTTTCTCTCTTCCTTCGTCACTCTCTCTCCTTCCTTTCCATTCTCACTTCCTCTCTCTCTGTCCCATCTCTCTCAATCCCTCCTTCTCTCTTCCTTTCACATCCTCGCTTCCTCTATCACTCTTCATCTGTCTTTTCTTCCTATATCCCCTTTCCTACCCCCCCCTCTCTCTATCTGTCTGTCTTTCACTTTCCTCCCCCCCCCTCTCTCTCTCCTTCCTTCCCTCCCTCTCTCCTTCTCTTTCTCTCTTTTTCTGTTTCTTCTTCTGTCTCTTTTTCATATCTCTCTCTCTCTCCATCTCTCTCCTTCTCCCCATCTCCTTCTCCCTCTCTTTCCTTCCCTCCCTCCCCCCTCTCTTTCCCTCTCTATATCTCTCTCCTTCCTCTCTCTGTATATCCTTTCCTCCCTCCCCCTCCCTCTCTCTCCCTTCTTCCGTACTTCCCTCCCCCCCACTCTCGCTCTCTCTCTAACCCTCCTCCCTCTCTTTCTCTCTAAAACACAGACACACACGCGCGCGTGCGTGCTATCCTTTCATGGATGTATGCATGTATGCCTGAACACATGCATGTATATACACGTTATCCTTACACTCGGACGGGTCGCTGCGTCAGGAGGCTCCCCTCCACCCCTCTCTCCTTCCCTTCCTAACTTCTATTTCCCTCCCTCTCCTCCCTCCCTCCCACTCCTCTTCCTCCCTCCCGTCTCTTCTCTTCCTCCCTCTCCCTCTCTCCCCTCTCCTTCTCTCTTCCTCCCTCCCTCGCTCGAGCGATGAAAAGCCGCAGTCCCAATTTCTGACCCTGACAATAAGGCCGAAATTCGAGCTGCAGGACACCTCGCCTCGCCGAGTGCGTCTCAGGTGGAGGAGCTCCCGTGTTCCTTCCGGAGCCTGAGCGCTGAGTGCGGCCGTCAT
>NC_091550.1:29531925-29534425 GCF_042767895.1 Penaeus vannamei | reverse complement strand
TCTCTCATTCTTTCTTCAGTCTGTCTGTCTGTCTGTCTGTCTCTCTCTCTCTCTCTGTCTCTCTTTCTGTTTCTCTCTCTCTCTCTCTGTTTCTCTCTCTCTCTCTCTCTCTACTCTCTCTCTCTCTCTCTCTCTCTCTCTCTCTCTGTCTCTCTCTCTCTCTCTCTCTCTCTCTCTCTCTCTCTCTCTCTCTCTCTCTCTCTCTCTCTTTCCCTCCCTCTCTTCTCTCTTACTCACTCTCTCTCTCTCTCTCTCTTTCCTCTTTCCCTCTCTCTCTCTCTCTCTCTCTCTCTCTCTCTCTCTGTCTTTCTTTCCCCTGTCTCTGCTTTCTCTCTCTCTCACTCTCTCTCTCTCTCTCTTTCTCTGTTCTCTGTCTTGTCTTTCCTGTCTCTCTTTCTTTCTCTCTCTCTCTCTCTCTCTCTCTCTCTCTCTCTCTCCCTCCTTCCTCCCTCCCCCTCTCTCTCTGTCTCCGTCTCTCTCTCTCAAGCTTTTGCTCTCTTGCTCCTCCGTTTCTCACTCACTCGCTCCCCCCTCTCTCTCGCTTTCTCCCTCTCTCTCTCTCTCCCTCTCTCTTGCTTTTGCTCTCTTGCTCCCCCGCTCTCCTTCACTCTCCCCCTCTCTCTTTCCTTCTCCCTCTATCGTTCTTTCGGTCTCTTGTTCCCCTTCTCTTTCTTTCTCACTCTCTCTTTCATTTTCATTCACTCACTCTCTTTCCCTCTCTCTCGCACTTTCGGTTTCTTGCTCATCCCATTTCCTTCGGTTTTTCTCTCACTTCCTCTCTTTCTCTTTGTTCCTCTGCCTCTCTCTCTCTCTCTCCCTCTCTTTCTCTCCCCCCCTTCTCTCTCTTTCTCTTCCCCTCTCTGTCTTTCCTCTCTCTCTCTCTCTCCCTCTCTCCATCTTTCTCTCATCCTCTCTCCTTTACTCTCTCTCTCAGTTTCCCTCACTCTCTATCTTTCATTTTCTCTCTCCCTCACTCCTCTCTCTTTTTCTCACGCACAAACACATAAAGGTCTCACTGTTTTATTCTCTCACTGTCTCTGTCTCTCTCTCTCCCACCCCCTCTACTCTCTCTCTTTTTCACACACATAAAGGCCTCACGCATTTGTTCTCCCTCTATCTTTTTTTCTCTCTCTCTCAAACACACATGCACACATGGAGGTCGTGATTGAAGTACATTTGTCTGTATCCCTTCTCTCTCTCTCTCTCTCTCTCTCTCTCTCTCTCTCTCTCTCTCTCTCTCTCTCTCTCTCTCTCTCTCTCTATATATATATATATATATATATATATATATATATATATATATATATATATATATATATATATATATGTACTTACACACATTAACTCTCATTAATACGCTCGTATTATATAACCATACACATACAAATTTATACCTGTATGTACATATATATATACAAGCATAAATGGATGTGGTAGAGAAAAAAAGTAGACGGATAGGCAGAGGCATCCACGAGTACCTTAATGGAGATAGGAATGTCGACGCGACGGACCAGCCTCAAACTCCCCCGACGAACCCATGTTGTTACGAGCAGCCTCGTCCGTTTCGCCTCAAGAACCTTTCCTGCCACCCAGGGCTCCGTGTCGCGCGGCCTCTGGTCTGCGCTACAGGAATCGCGCTGAATTTGTTGTGCAATGCTGGGCTGTTTGTTGCTCAAACCGAAGCGCCGCGCTGTGCGACCGAGGGCGCTATGTGACGCGCTCGAGTTGTGGTTAATGTTATGCAAAAAGCATTGCGCATCGCATGGCTGAGCGCTGTGGTGTGCACTGACCTGCGTGATTCCTTTGAAACCCAATAACACTCAAGAGGGGTGATCCTGGATAATGGATAAACTCTCATTCTCTCCCTAACAAGCTCCTCCTCCCCGGCTCTCCCCACAACGCCATCAAGGAAGCACGGTCCCCGCACGCGTGCCTCATCTGCCACGTGCCACTCAGGAAGGCACGTGCGCCAGGAGGACGTGCCGAGAGCTGCCGCGTGCACACCCAACCGTGACACCGCCTCCTCCACACAGCCCGGCTGCCTTCACCACAACCCGTTATATTACCATCAGGATTTCTCTTCGCGTTAACGGACAGCTTCACTGCCGCAGCAAAGGATCTGGGATCCATCCTCTTTCCTTGCGTTTGCGCCTGTCAGCAAAGACCCTCTCGCTCGCTATGTTCACCCATACTTGCCCCATGCTAATACACCCTCACTCGCAATATCACAGCCTTTCACGTAAAGATCCCCCCTCCCCCCTCTATGCTCCCTCCACGCACTCATCCCAAAGTACCACATTTCTGGTTTACTCTTAACGCCCCTTCCATAGAGATTCACACTGCTCTTCTCTGTGTTCATATGTGCTTTCCAAGCAACTGCTTCATTCAGCCGACCAAGCTGCGCCTTCACAACGACCATCTTCGCGATCTCGGAAGGACTTCCGTCGCGGTGTAATGACGCGGCCGAAGCCAACCATTACCTGCAGCCGCCCGCTTGAGC
>NC_091550.1:29499425-29506925 GCF_042767895.1 Penaeus vannamei | reverse complement strand
CGGCGCTCGCCTGGCCTCGTCCGTCGGAGGCCAGGCACGAGGAACCGCGCAGATGACATGAACGCTCAGGACATCGTAGAGTCAAGACAAAGAGCTGCAGGCGACCACTTTTCCATGATTAAGAACGGTCTTGTGTTCTCACTAAAATGAAAAAAAAAAAAAAAAAATCATATAAACCACAAATTATCTATATAATTGGTACCGATGGTTTTTCTGTTGCCAAAAGCCCTTTTTATTACGGCAATTCTCAACTGACGTTTTATCCTCTTCGGGCTCGAGCAACAGCTAAGCCTTCCAGCCGCGATATCTCACAGTGGCAATCTTCTTTTCTCGTCGGCACTTTCTTTCTCGCTGAAGAGGAATTGACTGGGTTTCACAGAATTGCTGCTTCTTTTTGCTTTACTTTTTTCTTCTTCCTGGACGACTCCTTCAAAAATACCATCATTATGGTTTCTAGCGGTTGGTATTCTGTGCGAAGACCCCGGGCTGGCGCTCGGGTCGTTCCCAGGGGGGAGTGCCGGGAGGGGGGGGGGCACTGACGGCCGGTAGGGCTCAGTGCCTCTGTGGGCAGGGCTCGACTCCAGAGTTTTTATTATCAGTATTTTCTTTATTTGTGTGTGGATATGGCGTCTTTATGACCTTTCAGTTTACTATTAAACAAAACATAATGCAAGAAAGATGGTTTGCTCCCCCGCAGTGTATCGGAATAACATTTTATTTTTGCAATAGAGAACCGAAAACGTAAAACTATACCTATGCATCTTAAATGTCCAAATGGATATTCCCAGTAAAATCTATAGGATATGTAATATATGTATTTACGTATGTATATGTATGTATTTATGTATGTATAAGAATATATATATGTGTATGTATGTATGAGCGTATGTATGTATGTACAATATGTTTACATGAACGTCCGTACATCTCCACGCTTTGAGGACTCGGGTGCGCGCCTTGCGGAGCGTGTGCGTGCAGCTTCGTGGGCGTCGCGTGCAGTCGCAGGGAAGCCAATCTCCATTCAGACCTTCTTGCGTTCGGGCTCTCCCATCCCATATATCCGCGATATGAAAAATAAGACTTAAACGACAGTAATACAAGAGTGAAAATTCTTTATCTGCCCTATTACGCATTTCAATTACCAGGATCACGCAAGGGCAGGTCCTCGGCTCTCCCTCCGTCGCTCGCACACGAGGGCGAGGAGGGGAAGGGGCGGGGGATGGGGGGGGGGGGAGGCAGAGGGAATGCGGAGAAGGAGCAGGCGGAACGGGTGGAAAGGGCGGGGGGCGCGGGGGAGGCAGAGGGAATGCTGAGGAGGAGCAGGCGGAACGAGTGGAAGGGGCGGGGGGCGCGGGGGAGGCAGAGGGAATGCTGAGGAGGAGCAGGCGGAACGAGTGGAAGGGGCGGGGGGCGCGGGGGAGGCAGAGGGAATGCTGAGGAGGAGCAGGCGGAACGGGTGGAAGGGGCGGGGGGCGCGGGGGAGGCAGAGAAAATGCTGAGGAGGAGCAGGCGGAACGAGTGGAAGGGGCGGGGGGCGCGGGGGAGGCAGAGAGAATGCTGAGGAGGAGCAGGCGGAACGAGTGGAAGGGGCGGGGGGCGCGGGGGAGGCAGAGGGAATGCTGAGGAGGAGCAGGCGGAACGGGTGGAAGGGGCGGGGGGCGCGGGGGAGGCAGAGGGAATGCTGAGGAGGAGCAGGCGGAACGAGTGGAAGGGGCGGGGGGCGCGGGGGAGGCAGAGGGAATGCTGAGGAGGAGCAGGCGGAACGGGTGGAAGAGCGTGACCTGCTCTGGAGTGGAGGAAGAGGCTGGCGAAGGCAAGGAGGCGCTGGGGGAGGGGGGGGCGAAGAGGAAGAACGATCGCGAGTTCACGGGGCCCGACGGCGCGCGAGGCAGCGTTGGAGGCTGCTGTCAGACGAGCATCCTCGGACGGTGAAGTCTCCTTCCCTCTCGAGGAATAAGTAGACGCTGATGATTCTCACAGCCTTGAGGGTGGGCGCCGAGGACAGCGCTCCTAACAAAGCTTCCACCATCTGAATGCAAATCATTGTTCGGTCGCACGAGTCCTCGAGACGGCACGAGAGTTTCGCCTGCGGTGAATTCGCGTGTTCGCAGCGAGACATCTTTGTTAGCCCTGAAACATCCCTGTGATCACAGCAAGGTGTCTTTGTCTGCGCCACTAACCGCCGATCCGGCGAAGGGCCCTCCCTGGGAACGCTCTCGACGAAAATATGCTCCTCTGATTGCCCGGGTCCTTTTATCCAATTATTATCGCGCGCAGCGACATCCGTTCACGTCTCAATAACCGCCGATCGACAACTATTGACAAGCAGCCTTGAATCTGCTCCTGCGCTTCCATGAACTTTAATGAGGATTAGAAAAAAAAAGATCTTACGAAGTCTAGGCCTGAGACAACTTTCCCACCCTCTTCGCATTGTCCTCTCGCGGGTCGATTGGTAAAACAAAAGAGTGAGGAGGAGCGCATGCGGTGCGTCTTTGTCTCCTCCCGCTGGTCACACGGACGCCCTCGCTTGCTTTATCACGGAGATTTATGTCTCTCGCGCATCACTCGAAGGCGATTAACTGGTCCCGCCTTCCCCTCATTCCGAAGCGTAAAGAAGGGGTTTCGACAGGGCATTTCATATATATATATATACATATATATATATATATATATATATATATATATATATATATATATATATATATATATATATATATATATATATATATATATATATATATATATATTTACACACACACACACACACACACACACACACACACACACACACACACACACACACACATACACACACACAAGCACACGCACACACACACACACACATACACATATATATACACATACATACATGCATATATATATATATATATATATATATATATATATATATATATATATATATATGTGTGTGTGTGTGTGTGTGTGTGTGTGTGTGTGTGTGTGTGTGTGTGTGTGTGTGTGTGTGTGTGTGTACACACACACACAAACACACACATATACTCAAACATACATATACATACACAAACACACACACACACACACACACACATATATACACTTACATATATGTATAGATGGATATATATATATATATATATATATATATATATATATATATATATATATATATATATATATATATATATATATATATATATATATATATATGGATATATATATATATATATATATATATATATATATATATATATATATATATATATATGTATATGGATATATATATATATATATATATATATATATATATATATATGTATATGGATATATACATACATACATATATATGTATATATGTATATAAAAACATATATATATATATATATATATATATATATATATATATATATATATACATATATATATACATATATATATATATATATATATATATATATATATATATATATATATATATATATATATATACATATATATATATATACACACATACATACATATATATATATATATATATATATATATATATATACATATATACATACATATATATACATATATGCATATTCATCTATCTGTCTATCTATTAATCTATCTATCTACTTATCTATCTATATATATGCACACACACATATATATGTATATATATAAACCCACAAATGTATGTTTCTATGTATGTGTGCACATGTATATATTCAATATATGTATATATATATATATATATATATATATATATATATATATATATATATATATATATATATATATATATAGAGAGAGAGAGAGAGAGAGAGAGAGAGAGAGAGAGAGAGAGAGAGATAGGGAGAGAGATAAATAGATAGATAGATAAGGTAGATAGAGAAAGTAGATATATGAAAATATATGTATATTTACAGTATACGTATACATAAGCGCTTGCTGAGCCGGAAATAGGGCGCGACGGCCGCTCGGGGACCAAGGGAATTCAAGTATTTATACAAACCACAAAATAAACGGCAAATGGCGCTATAATCCCGCGCATTTTCCGGGCCGTGGCGCTAGTTTCCATTTTCCAACCAATCGACGCCGGTGATCGCCCGTTTTCGCGCCAACTCCCGACCAATCACGTTCTTCTACGCGGCTGCACAGGCCCTTAACTGAATTTGTCGGGAAATTAAAAATTCCCCAACTATAAGATTTTCGTTTATATTAAAACGGACAAAGACTGGTCGCACTTAAGGGACGAGATTCAGTGTCACAAATGGCTCTCGTTGAGATTGCCACTGGGAAAGCGTAACGAGGCATGCGGGCGGATGAAGAGTCACAAATGATGTCTGTGACAAAGCAAACTTTAGAACACACGCACACACACGCATGGACAAACACACACACACATCTATGGACACACACACACACGCATGGACACATACACACACACACATCCATGGATACACACACACACGCATGGGTACACACACACACATCCATGGATACACACACACATGCATGGACACACACACATCCAAGGACACACACACACACATCCAAGGATACACACACACATATCCAAGGATACACACACACACACACACATCCAAGGATACACACACACACACACACACACACACACATCCAAGGATACACACACACACACACACACACACATCCAAGGACACACACACACACATCCAAGGACAGAAACACACACACTCATGCAAGGATACACACACACACACACACACACACACACATCCGAGGATACACACACACACACACATGCAAGGATACACACACACACACACACACACACATCCGAGGATACACACACACACACACACACACACACACACACACACACACACACACACACACACATAAGAAAATACACACACACACACACACACAAACAAGGATACACACACACACACACACACACACACACACACACACACACACACACACACACACACACACACACACACTCACACACACACACACACATACAAGGATACACACACACACACACACACACACATCCAAGGATACACACACACATCCAAGGATACACACACACACACACACACTCACACACACACACACACACACACACACACACACACACACACACACATCCAAGGATACACACACACGCGCACACACACACGTCCAAGGACACACACACACGCAGCCAAGGACAGAAACACACACACTCATCCAAGGAGACACGCACACACACACACACATCCAAGGATACACACACACACACACACATCCAAGGATACACACACACACACACATCTTAGGATACACACACACACACACATCCAAGGATACACACACACATCCAAGGATACACACACACACACACACACACACACACACACACACACACACACATCCGAGGATACACACACACACACACACACACACACACACACACACACACACACACATCCGAGGATACACACACACACACACACACATCCAAGGATACACACACACACACACACACACACACACACACACACACACACACACACACACACACATCCGAGGATACACACACACACACACACCCAAGGATACACACACACACACACACACACACTCACACACACACACAGCCAAGGACACACACACACACACACACACACACATCCAAGGATACACACACACACACACACACACACTCGCACACACACACATCCAAGGATACACACACACACACACACACACACATCCAAGGATACACACACACATCCAAGGATACACACACACACACACACACACACACACATCCAAGGATACACACAAACACACACACACACACATCCAAGGATACACACACACACACACACATCCAAGGATACACACACACACACACACACATCCAAGGATACACACACACACACATCCAAGGATACACACACACACACATACATCCAAGGATACACACACACACACACACATCCAAGGATACACACACACACACACACACATCCAAGGATACACACACACACACACACATCCAAGGATACACACACACATACATCCAAGGATACACACACACACACACATCCAAGGATACACACACACACACACACACATCCAAGGATACACATACACACACACACACACATCCAAGGATACACACACGCACACACACATCCAAGGATACACACACACCCACACTCACGCGAGCATGGACACACATACATGCACGCAAGCGCGCGCACACACACACACATGGACACACACCCACACCCACGCGAGCATGGACACACATACATCCGCGCGTGCGCGACACAACACACATACATACACACATACACACACACACACACACACACACACACACACACACACACACACACACACACACACACACACACACACACACACACGGACACGCACGCACGCACACACACACACACACACACACACACACACACACACACACACACACACACACACACACACACACACACACACACACACACACACATACTTGTATGTATACATATATATATATATATATATATATATATATATATATATATATATATATATATATATATATATATATATCAGATTAAACAATATAAATCATAAAAGTACTGCGAGACATTATGACAGATAGTTTATATATAGTTTTCCTGCTATTTTCATTTTTTCCTGTATCATGAGTTACTTGCAAAAGATGATATGCATCTATGTACTCGTACTCTGATTATTGTCATAATCACTTGAATATTTCTTTATATTACTGTGTCAAAATTATAAAGCTAATGTGAATTATGCTGTACCATGAGTGAAATGAAAGTGAAATCTATTTGTGTATTCTTAATTCTTATTATTATCATTCTCAATTTCATTTCAATCTTTTTTTATTTTATTTGAAAGCCAAAATTATAGAGAAAAATGCTGAATTATGTATATATATATATATATATATATATATATATATATATATATATATATATATAGACATATTTTTTAAACATCAAAGAGTATCTAAGAAGCCACAAAGGACTTTCACTATCATTTCATAAACAACTCATGCTACGACAAAACACATTTATTAGAAGAAATCAGCAAAATAATCACAAAATGTGATCACATTTTCAAAGACTATATAATCATTCAAGCACAGGACTTCATGATTTAACTTCTCTGACTGCAATAGCCTGGCAACAGGCGATGTCATGGCAGTCATGTTTTTTATCATTCTGTAACTATGCCTTTATGCCTTTTGTAATTGCTATCCCTGTACATTATGTATTATCCTCTAAAAACATAATTAATTAAAAAGTATGTCGTCTTCTGTACTTCAGTAAAGTTTTTTGTTTTTTGTATTTATGTATTTGTAGGTGGTATTCTAGCACATTAGTTTATTTTCTCTAAAAAAACATTTGCATGAATATATGTAAATGTAAACAAATGAATGACACTGTTGCCAACTGTTTATATAAATTATTTGATGTATGTCTGGATTTATTTATAGTGAACGTGTTTATTTGT
>NC_091550.1:29486673-29489173 GCF_042767895.1 Penaeus vannamei | reverse complement strand
TTAGCTGGTATCCTCTTCCAAGCCGAATGGTTCTGTAACATTCCAAGTTTTGGCTGCTGTCCGCAACGCACCGACCACCGCTCGTGGAACTTCCTCCTTTTCAACACGAGTATCGACTGGACCCAACTCAGTCAGTTGATATATTTTATTTATCTTTTCCATCACCGTGATGTCTGGTCTGTTGTGTTCTATTTGTTTATCAGTTTGTACAGGGAAATCCCACAATATTTTACCTTGATCCAATTCAAGTACTTTCTCTGGCTGATGTAAATACCACTTGTCTGCTCTGTTAAATTTCCACTTCTCGCACAATTTTCAAGAATAACTTTCACCAGGTTGTGATGGTCCATGATTTTTTACTCTTTCTAAGCTAGTTTTTGGCACTCTAAGACCAGGTGTGCCAGCTTCATCAGCTTCTCCACACATTCGGCATAGAGGTGATACATTTCCCCCCCAAATTATTTTTCTAACATTATTTGTGCTTAATAATTTATCCTGCGCTGCTGTGATGGTGCCTAGTTTCTTTTTTAAGGTACCCCCTTCTCAACCAGTCCCATGGCTTCTCCTTCCCTCATCTGTTGCTTTCCGGAATTGTCCATGCAGGGTCCTACCTAGATAAGCTCTCTTGTGTTCTTTTGTACTTCCTCTTTCCTTTTCCCCATATCCTCATTTCCACTAAGTCCAGTTTTTCTACTTCTTGTAAGACTTTCTCTGGATGTCTTCGCAGACTTTTTCAAGCAATGCATCTCCATTCTTAGTCCTCCACGGTAATCATTCCTCTCGCTCTTTTCATATACAGTCCAGTCACATTAGCTTTGGGTGATGTGCGCCATACATTGTGTATAATTTCCTGATTTTTCCATCCAATATCTGTAACTCCTTCGCTGTCCAATTGATAATGCTTGCCCCGTACCTGACAACTGCCACTGTTCTCGAGTTAATGGCAGATACAATGTTCTTTCCACTAAGCTTAAATCATATTGTTCTTATTCTACGGAAATACTCTTTAATTGTTCTCTCTCACCTGTTTGTGCTTTATTTCATCTTCTAAAACTCCGAGATACATGTATGCAGCTCCACCTTCAAGACGCCATCATATTTCCATCTGGCATAGCAATCCCCTCTGTTCTGACCACGTTTTCTCTCTTCATGAACACTGACAATCCAAACACAATTTTTATGTCCTCTAAAAATATTTCTCTCCACTAATCAACTATCAGTCTGATCCTCACTTTTCCCAAAAGTTTGAAATCATGCATAAAAAGCAATATGGTTGATCCTCTCTCCCACTTTTTTAAATTGGTTAGGTATCTATCTATGTAAATGGGTTAGCGTTATCGTAGCTACAACAAACAGTAAAGGTGATAAGCTATCTCCTTGGTATATGCCCCGCTTTGTCAATACATTTCCCAGGCTTTGGCCTCCTGCTTTTCATCTTCCACATCCTCTTCACTTCCAATTCATTATGCTAGTGCTTATCAACTCTCACATTTCTTGCTACTCTAAACATTTCCACTGATTTCACAACACAGCTGTATGGCACCACACACGCCTTTTAAGATAATCAGTCCCAATGATGTCGACCTCCTCTTTCACAATCATTTTGTCTATCATCAGCTGTTTTTTCGTTCCTCGACTCCTCTCACTACACCCTTTCTGTCAATTAACGTACCAGTCAATAATTTCCACATAAGTTACCATGCAATTGGCCAGAAGTTGGAAACTAAGCTTCCCTTCTCAAGTTCTTTTACGCATAACGCTGTCTTGCCGGTGACCATCCACTTGGGCACATTATTGTCATATTGCGTTCCGTCTTTTCGTGAATTGAGGTAATATGTTTCATCCAGAAACCCTGCACAGACTTTTCCAATTAAGAATTCTTAAAATACGTTTCTTCACTTTTCCTGTCAATCTCTTCACGCTCTTGTTCTCCAATGCCACCTAAATCTTTTACCATTCTTTTCAATCACAGCATTTACCCGTTCATCCCATATTTTCTTTATGCCCTACGATATTTGATACACTATTAGCAGCGGCTCTTATTGGGGTGTTCGTTTCAGTGATGATATCCGTTAATATGTTAGACAGGACTTTGTTGAGTCACTGTTGCTGCCTTCTAATTTTTTCGGTCTGTATCTCATGTTTTTATTATTCACACGACTATGCGAGCTAAGAAAGAAGAGGGGAAGGGGAAAGGAGGGAGAGGGAAAAAAGGAGGGGAAGGGGGATCAAAGAGAAAAGGGAGATGATGAAAGGGAAACAGAGGAGAAACGGGGAGGACTTAAAGTGGAAAAAGGGGATGGATGAGGGGAAAGGGAAGGGGGATGAGAGGGGGTTCAGAGAGAGAGAGAGAAAAAAAAATAGGGTGATGGGAGAGGGAAGGAAGAAAGTGGGCGAGTTTATGGAGGAAGAGGAAGGTGGGAGGGCGCAAAGTGGGAGTGGCGGAGAGAGTTTAGGAATGAGAGAGGTGATAGAGCGGGAAGGAGAAAGGTAGTGGGTA
>NC_091550.1:29479173-29484173 GCF_042767895.1 Penaeus vannamei | reverse complement strand
GAATAATGACCCTGGGTGATATTATAGCAAGGTTGTTATCCAATTGAATTTCTTTCATATTTTGATTGCTTTAAATTGCTTCTAACATAATACTCATAGATGATTAAAACTTTCTGCAAAATATCTTTGATGGCTTTCTGCCCATGATATTCATCACTTCGCCTTTCCTACACATGATCTGGGTTCCTGACCTAGTCACATTCGACGTCATGAGCCGCCAACGTCTCATCACGACTGGAAATTGACCACAGCGCTGTTGTCACTCACTCATCTTGTCATTAACGTGGCTGAGAGTCACAAAAAGTGAGGACTATAGCTGGGAAAAAATTACTGGGAGGCTGCTAAAGCACTAGAAAAAAAAAGACTGAGACATATTACTACAGAGTAGTAATCATGATCATGAAAACAAATTGAAAAACTCATGTTCATTGGGAATCGGTTGGAAAGCCTTGCTACCCACATTGGTTTGGTCACTGATGACAAGACACAACAAAAGCAAAGTGTGAATCGTGAAAACAATTCATGAAAAATCATCAGGTAGCAACAGAGGTATTTACAAGCAAGCCTGAGGACGACCTAAAGAGGCTCTGTATTAGGCAAATAGTCGATGGACAAATGATCAGCTGCAGAAACTGCAGATTGGCCAAACTGAATCCAATGAATGGTGGAATCTGACTAAAATATGCAAGACCTATGACAGGAAGATCTCATGCCCCACTCACTTGCAAAGACGGGTCTACGGCGTCCAGCATCAAAAGGAAAGCACAGACCCTTGCTCTACATTTTTCAGAAAAAATGGATCCAGAAAGTCCTCCCATTCCACTGTAATGACCCCCTCTCGGGAAAAAAGCTCACTTTATTTTAAAAATCAGATTAGTGTACTCTGGCAATGTGAATATCATTGGTCCAGATGGTGTTAATCCACATCTCATCAGTACATGTGCTGCTGAACTGGCTCCTCCACTCATCTTCAAAATGTGTCTTGCAAGGTCAAGTTGAGCTTCTTCGGACTCTGCAAAGATTACGTCAGTTCCCAAAACGCAGACCAAAATAATCGACCAATTTCTTACTTGCCAGTCACTGCAAAATCGAAGACCTCCAGAAGTTGTGTCTTGAAGCATCAGACTGCGTTTCTCTTGTCACTGCGCTGGACATGTCAGACGCATTTAGACCGTCCGGCGATGATGAAGCCGCTTCTAGGGGCAACGAGGCACGTCCTGAAAGTAATAGTTCTTTGGAGTAAACTGATGAATGAATGAATTGATGAATTGATAATTGGACGAATAAATAGATAAATTAATAAATTAATGATATATATATATTAATCAATAAACAGCGCAGAAATAAATAAACATTAATCAAATTCAAGAAAATTATAAACTAATTCCTTACACATAAAATACATTAAAATCGAGCATTTCAGTATCTTTTCCCTGAACTTCTTATAGTTGAAAAGGGACGGGGTAGAGGGAATGGTAATCTGTCTGGGGTTTATGCTCCGTCTGAGAACCAGAGGGATAGAGGGGACCTGTTGGGACTCGTCAGGATTAACTTGGTGATAGAAGCCTCAAAGAAGCTTCACTGTGGTTATAGGAGAATTAACCCAGAGACAGAGAGAAATGCGAATAATTACACTCAAACCATTACAAGGTGCAGAACGTCCCCAGGTAGTACATTCACCCATCGCAAGTTGTCACCCTGATGCAGATAAAAAATACATAGAAGACTTTCTTGCTCAGAAGTTCAAAATAAATGCAAAATCTTATGTGACGCATCAGTAAACCATTCTAGTTTCACAGTAACAATTAGAGGGAAAGATATAAACACAGAATTATGAATAAATTCGTGTTTTTTCCCAATTTAAAAGTATTTCTGAACAAAATACCCATGTACAGAAACGACCAGCTTGTTTGACGCCGTCACACAGCCAGCAATACCAACGGTGAAATCATGGGTGATTGTGCAAAGCAGTATGTATCCTTCCATCAGTATTGCTACAATCTTTAGACAGGGTGTCTACAGCTGAATCATTTGACACTCCGAAGATGTTTTTAGATTTATTTCTGGAGTGAGTTGGCTTAAACGATATCCAAATGTCTAATCCCAAGGTTAATCCATCTGATTATGACGAAAACGAAAAATCGAAAAAATATTGTCCGAAGATTTGCAGTAACATTAAACAGTCATATTGTAAGGCAAAATCGTGCATTTTAAGTGGAACCTGTAAGGTAAGAACTGATAACATCTTAGTTTTTGAAACATTTACGATGAATTGGTTTTTAAATGCCTTTTAAACTGTGGAATCCGAAAATGCCTAATAAATCTGTCTGAAAATTCGGAGATCCTAATAAAAAGTTTTGGGATTTTGGAAATCTGGAAATCTCGTACGCAATTTTGGTTACTGAAATGCCCCTCGACAGAAACACATTACATTAAACAGATTCGGTCCCATTACCTACACCGATGTTATCTCTTGCCAAATCACAGATCAAGAACATTTAACTGTGACAGCAGACAGCAACAACCTGTAATAAAAATTCCCGTGACCTGGCAAATTACGATCCAGTCACTTAGTCAAAATATCATTGCCAGCCAGTCGACCCTCTCAAAGATTTTAACAGATGCCGTTATCAGACAAGACGTTCCCATGGATCAATGAAGACATCCACATCCACAAATCTCTCAAAACGAACACCCCTCAAGCTGAATACAAACAAAAAGCAATGTGAAAAGTTCAAGGAATGTACACACGACGCCAAAGGACCATGGAAAAGAGTCAAAATATTAGCACCAAATAAAGAACACCACACAGACACTTATTCCTTGACTAATACGGAACATCTAAAGGAATACTTAGCTAATATCGATAGACAATTATGAGCAGACAGCTAGCTGCTTCCATGGCCCCACAAAATACATCTCGGACAGGGATCTCATCAAATTATTTCAAACCACAACCAATAGGAGTAGCAACAACAGTCCTAAGAATAAAACTTGAGTGAAATGACTGTAGCTGTTATCAGCACCGATTCATCATAGAAAGCTTACCTGTAATGTGCATTCTAGGTAACTTCTATAAACACATCTGCAGTCATCAGTACTTGACTGATACCCAGTGGTAGTGATACCCAGTGGTAGAAAAATGTTGCAAATCAATAATCAACATTCTTACAACCGTCACCTTATTTCTGAAACGCCGCATGGGTTTAGAAATAAATTATTAATTGAATCATCATTATTAATTATCACAAACAAAATTAATGAGAGACAAAATCAAATAAATCTGCTTACACTGTGTAATCTACAAAAAGCATTTAGCTGTGTTAGCCATGAATTTTTTTTTTAACAAAATAAAAATCATAGAATTGAAAACTATTGGTTTAGTAGTTATCTATCCACAAGAACGCAGTCAGTCAAAATTTGTAATAGCATGACATCTAAGAAGCCAGTCCCTTCCGGTGTCCCACAAGGCTCCATATTAGGCCCGATCTTATTCAGTATATTCATTAACGATGTATCAACCATTGCAAACAACTGTTTCTTTATTCAAAATGTCAATGGCTCTCAGTTCCTTCACGCTGTAAGCAATTGAAGTGAATTGATAAGGAATACTCTACAGACTCTTACAAAAGCAAAAATGTATTTTAACTAGAATGGCCAGATTAATTTCAATGCATCTTCATAAGCAGTCGATAAGACAGAGCCGAGATCCCCACAAACACAGTGATATAATTTAAAGGCTATCACTAAACCAAACATTTCAGTTCAAAATCTAGGAGTATACATACACAGATACATGACTTTTGAGTTACACAATTGCAAAAAAAAAAAAAAAAATAATAATAATAAATGTAATGGGCACATTAATATACTTAAATTAAGTAAAAAACAGGCAAAATAAATTTGCATGACCACATAACCCCAATAATAAAAATGGTTAAAAGTTCAATCAAAATGTTAATATGACACATGTTCAGTGATTCATAAATTCATAAAGCGTGAGCGTGAATATCCTCATTGATTAATGCCTTTACAAACATGTAACAAAACAGGTGTTCAAATCATACGTCAAAGGGTCATACACGGAAACATGGTGAGGACAAAAGCAAGTCCGAGGACCCAGAATAAGGAACCGCCTACCACAAAATATTAGAAACATCTCCAACCTGTTTACTTCCAAAATTAAATTAAAGGAGCATCTTTTAAATCGTCAATAACATCAAGTATTCAATTGAAAAGCCAAGCCGTAATGGTGCGACCATCTTGTTTTATTGTATTTCATAACTCTTATATACTTGCTATTGCCTCCACATATTCTGTATTATTGCATGGTATTAAAATTAATGGAATAAATTGTTTTGACTTTGACTTCAGTGCAGATTCCAGAACCATCAGCCATCAGTCTCTCCCCCCCCCCTGTTCAGCCGCCTGGAGACCTCTCCGGAAGCCTCCCTGGCCCAAAGGCGACGAGGAACGCTGCAAAAGACCCGACGCCGCGCCAGAAACGAGACAAATATCGGAATCTGGAGCTGCGCCGCGGCCGCCCTTCTCATTTCCCCCTTTAATGAGCGCTGCAAACCGGCCGACCGATTCCTAATTTTCCACACGATGGTTCGGCCCGGGTGAGCCCGCGGCGGCGGCGGCGGCCCTTCCACCGCGACGAATGTCGAAGTCTTCTCTTTTATTCTGGGAAGTACAGATGTGATCACCAAACACATCTTTCATATTTGGAAACAAATGCAAGCGGACCCATCCACAAACAGTACATACATCCACAAGTACAATATATCAATACATATTTATACACAAACAAACACACATACGCGCTCACTCACATAGAAATCTATCAGTCTAACTATCCGTCTATCAATATATGCATACATATGTATAAATGAGTGTGCGTGTAATCTAATATAGGCTTGTATATACTGTCTATAGTTTGGTGGTCCAAATCACATTTAATATGGCACATGTATTTAGAATCCAGATTGTATTGATAT
>NC_091550.1:29464173-29466673 GCF_042767895.1 Penaeus vannamei | reverse complement strand
GTTAATAGCAATATCAGCCAATGACAGAAGGCAAATAAAATAATTGAGTACAATGTAATCAATAGCGATGATGATCCTTATGACAATAATAACAAAATTATACTGATTGTAACTACCGAAAATGCTGAAAACAACGATTGTCAAAGACGAAACGCCAATAACAATAAGCAAACCAAAATGGGGTAATCATTTTCAATCTTATCAATAGTAATAATGACAGCTGTAATAATTCAGTAAGGATGATGTCAGCGCCAAAGTATCAATAATAATCATGACAATGAAAATATGAACAGCAATGCCAACATGATAATCATAATAACGATCACGATATTTTAATAGTATCAGTAGTATTATCATTAATGCCACATTTTTTTTTGATGAGTGCTATAATATCTACACTTATTGTTACATATTAATATTATTATTACTGTTGTCATCATAATTATTATTAATCATGATCTTCATTATTATAATTACAATCATTAGTCATTATTATCATTATTACTATCATAATTATTGTTGTCAGTATTATGTCATTACCATTATCATTACCATAATTATTGTACTCGTTTATTATCATGATCATTATTATTAGCATTCATTATTAATACTATTAACATTGTGATTATTACTATCACTATTTTTGTGTTATTATCATTATTATTATTAATCATTATCATTCCTATTATTATTATTAATATCATTATTGTTATCATTATCATTATCTTTAATATCATCTGAGGGCGGTGCCCCCGCCCGCGCGCCCGCCTCCCGCCCACGGGCCGGGCCGAGCGGGCGCGCAAGCCCTCGGGGCGACGCCCGCCTCGGCTGGAACCACATCCCTCGCAGGACAGCGCCGTCCGAGTCCTTGCGAGGGCGTTCGTGACGTAAAGCCAGATTGTTATCATTATTATCATTATTATTATTATTATTATCATTATTATTATTATTATTATCATTATTATTATTATTATCATTGCTATAACCATTATCGAGATCTTCCTACTCCTCTTTATCATTTTATTATTATCACCAAAATATCGTTATTATAATAATCATTATTATTAGCAGTAGTACTATTGATATTATTCATGGTTTATAATAACAATGATGATAATAATGACAGCAAAGATAATAACAATAACAATAATCATGATGATAATGACAATAATAGTAGCAATATTAATACAATAATAATAAGGATGATAATGATAATGGTAATAGCAGTAATAATGATAACAATATTAACAATAATGATACTGATAATAACGATGATGATGATAATAATAATACAACTAATTATAACAATAGTAACAATAATAATGATTATGATGAAGAAAATGATAATAGCAACAATTATGATAATAATTATAATGATAATGATAATAATAATAATAATAATAATAATATGATAGTGATAATAACAATGCTAATAACAATAACGGTGATGATAATGATAATGATAATAACAATAATAACAAAAGAAACAATAATGACAATGATAATAATAACAATAATGAAAGGATAAGTATTATTACTTATCAACAATCATTATTGTTACTATTATCATGATCACCATTCTTCTTGCTATTATGACTGTCATTACCATTAGCATTGTTACTATAACTATCATTGTCACTTTTATCATCATCATTGATATAACTATAATAATATTGATTAGCATTATCATTACTTATATTTGTTAGTACTACTATCACTACTATTATTATTACTATTATCAATATCATTCGTCCGTACACACAGTGTGCTTCTTTTTTCATTCGGTCATATACATAATACTAGCGCATGTGGGTAAAGACTCCTTTTCTTGGTTTTCTAATCCTCCTTTCAGGGAATGTAATATTGCATATGACTGCGGAACTCAAGTCGACTAATTTGGTGTAAAAGTGTGTGACAATTGACAACTCACATATTAATAAAAGATACACACCATATTACGAATCAATGAGAATTACTATTCTACCTATTACTATCACTGTAATCATTATTAAAAAGGGTTGAAAGGAAGGCGTAAAGGAAATGAGGGAGTGGGGAAAGGGATGGGGAAGAGGATTCAATAGAAAAGATAGATGGGAAGGGGAAACTAAAGCGAAATAGTGGGGACTCGAAGATGATGAAGGGGGAAAGGGAGGGCGGCTCTGAGAAAAATGGGATGAGGACGTGAAGTTGGTAGAGTTTAAGGAGGAGGGAAATGGGAGGGGGCAGATGTAGGGGTTAAAGGGGGAGGGAGGAGTGAATTTAAGGAAGATTTGGGAGTGAGAGGGAGTGGCAGAACGGGAAAGGGAAGGGGAGAAGGAGTAGGAAAGGGAAAGAGAGAGGGAGATGGAGAGGGGAGGCGAACGGTGGAGGGCGAAAGGAGAGAGGTATATCTATTTTTTGTACCATGAAATTTCCACGGTTCCCAATAGTTATTATTATCACTATCAGTATTGTCATATTTATTATCCTTATTTCATTATATCATTATGACCATTACTAT
>NC_091550.1:29449173-29456673 GCF_042767895.1 Penaeus vannamei | reverse complement strand
AAATGATAAATTTTGGGACAAACTAAAGATTAACATGATAGGTAAGAATAAGTGTAAAGGGCAAATTAATGCAATACTAATCAAAAATCATTTGTACATGTACAATGCAAGTATTCAAAAAATGACTTGCTAAGACAAAAAACATATCAAAATTGAAATAGCTAAGTTGAATCACTAAAGGTAAATATCACAAAAATGTCAAAATCACAATATATATTTGAAATAGGTATGCAAGGACATTGTGAATAACAATCTAGGAGGCACAAATATTAAATTGAAACATCAAATTGACATAGTTAATGAGAACAAACTTCTAGAACTTCAGACAAAGAAGTATGAGGTGAGCGGCACACTATTTTGTACTATAAAACTTTAATCAGCATCTTTAATTGAGTTATTGCAATATGTAAATATAATGATTAAATACAACTAATGTGAATTAACAATGATTACTAACCAATAATAATAATAAAATAATCCTTGGAAACAGGAGCTGCGCAGGTGATGCATACCCTGAGCCGCCAACGGATGCTATGAAATGGAGCGGTTGCTCACCAAACCCAAAACTATCAAACAGAAAGAAAGTAAGAAAAGAAAGAAAGAAAAAAAAAATCCAAAAATAATAATTGCATATTTATCAATTTAGAAGTTCAATGCCTGTGAAAGATAAATATTCATTTAGATTAGGTTTTTCTTTCCAAATCCATAGTTTCTCTAAAATATTAAGATCAGATTCAAATTAAGACAAGTCTAGGATTTAAAAATCTTCTGTAGAGAAGGAGTAATTTGTTAAGTGAATGATTTCTAAATGAAGATTTATTTGGTCTAGTTAATTTATAATTAGTATTTCTATAAGAGAACTTTATGTTCCTCAATACGCATGAAAATATTACGGGAAGTCTTCCCAACATAAGTAGCATCACAACTACTGCACGTGACTTCGTATACTATTGAAGAACGTAGAGGTTTCGGGAGTTTATCTTTAAATATGAATAAATTACAACTAATGACCTCAAAATTCTTAAAGACGTCAAAAAATCCTAATGTAATTATTACAAAATCAGACAAGGTTCAAGGTGTTGTGTCGATGAATAAGTCTGATTATGTTAAGTCGACGATATTCTGGCGGATAAAACAATACTTTTCTTGTCTTCAACAAACCAAAATCACCTATTATTAAAAATGAAGATAAACTTACTTCATTCTTTAGGAAAGTGATGAAAGAGGAGGTTATTAATGAGTCTATTTATTCTTCCCACTTCATTTCTGGCTAGAGACCTGGTATATTGAATGGTTTACCAAAAATTCATAAGGCCAACCTATCTGTTAGACCCATTCTTTCTGCTTTAGGAACCATTAATTATAAATTATCTAAATTCTTGATTCCTATCCTAAAACACCATTAGTCAATTTACTGTACAAAACACCCTTACCTTTGTTCAAAAATTGATTGAAATTCCACATGCTAATGATTACGTCCTGGCTAGTTTTGATGTCTCAAATTTCTTTACAAATGTCCCTTTAGATGAAACCATTGGTATTATTATGAACTCCTTATTTGATAAGACTGATAAAACTTTAGGTTTCAGTAAGATGTATTTTAAGAAGCTTTTGGGTATAGCTACAAAAGATATAATGCTCTGGTTTAATGGAAAATTGTACAAGCAAATTGAAGCGGTAGCAATGGGAAGCCCTTTAGCTCCAACTCTAGCTACCATTTTCATGTGCCATAATGAAAGTATTTGGCTAAATAATTCCAAAGGAATTTAAACCTAGTCATTACTGGAGATATGTTGATGATACCCTACTCATTCAAATATGAAGGTGAAGCCAGAAAGTTCTTGGAATATCTTAATTCCCAGCATCCTAATATCAAATCCACTTTTGAAATAGAACACAATGGTCATCGTTTTTTATACAGTGATATTTCAAGGGATGGGAATTCTTTTGTCTCTTCAGTTTACAGAACAACTTACACTGCGCTTACAACAAAATTCAATTCATATATGCCTATCAAATACAAAGGAAACTTAATTTCAACTTTAATTTTCAGGGCCTTTAAGATCTCCAAGGACTATCTTATCTTCTCTAAGAAAGTTGATTTATTACCAATATTTTGAGAAAGAACATGTTTCCCATAAACTTCACTGAAAAAAATATTAAGAAAACCTTCAATAGACTTTTGGTCCCAGAAAAACCTTTACTGACTGTTCATTTATGTAAAATTGACGTACCTTGGAACTATCAGTTACAATTTAGAAAGAAAACTATCAAGTCTAATTAAATCGCATTATTCCACAGTTAATCTTAACGTAGTATATACAACATCCCTCTCTATAGGTACTTTATTCAAATTTAAAGATAAACTCCCGAAACCTCTACGTTCTTCAATAGTATACAAAGTCACGTGCAGTAGTTGTGATGCTACTTATATTGGGAAGACTTCCCGTAATATTTTCATGCGTATTGAAGAACATAAAGTTCTCTTATAGAAATACTAATTACAAATTAGAAATCATGAAGAGTTAACAAATCACTCCTTCTCTACAGAAGATTTTGAAATCCTAGACGTCTTAATTTGAATCTGATCTTAATATTTTAGATAGCCTATGGATTTGGAAAGAAAAACCTAATCTAAATGAATATTTATCTTTCACAGACATTGTACTCCTAAAATGATAATTATACAATTATTATTTTTGGATTTTTTTTCATTGTATATTTATCTGGGTGGTTTACTTTCTGTTTGATAGTTTTGGGTTTGGTGAGCAACCGCTCCATTTCATAGCATCCCTTGGCAGCTCAGGGTATGCATCACCTGCGCAGCTCCTGTTTCCAAGGATTTTTTTATTATTTTTGGTTAGTAATCATTGTTAATTCACCTTATTAGCTGTAAAGTTTATATATATATATATATATATATATATATATATATATATATATATATATATATATATAAACACATATACACACACACACACATATACTGTATATAAATCATCATCTATCCCTTAGTCGTGTATACCATGGCGGCGCCACAGACGATCCAGCAACCAGCTCTCTCTCCCTCGCTCTGTCCTCAGCCTGTCTCAGGGCATCACTCAACTTTACGCCTGTCCACTCTAGGATGTTGTCCTGCCATTGCTTCCTCTGTCTGCCTCTCCGTCTTCCTCCTTGGACTGTGCTTTGCAGGATTGTCTTTGCAAGCCCATCTGATCGTGTGACATGCCCATACCACATCAATTTGCGTTCTTCACCATGGTAAGATCTTCATAGGGTCCGATGGCTTGTATTATTCTGCCTCTCACTTCCACGTTGCTGATGTGGTGATGAGTTTTCGAAAGCATCTCATCTCTGTGGCCTGTATCCTATTTTCTAAGTCTGCTGTCAAGGACCATGACTCACAGGCATGAAAAAAATATTAAAATGACCAGGGAGCAAATCAATCTGATCTTTGAGCTGATTGTGATGTTCCTGTCACTCCATATTCAGTAACATAGGATCGTAACATATTTACCAGCGGTCATTTACCATTGCCAGTGATGGGAAAGCGGGATTCATGAAGAAATGGTAATTTGGATATCTGAGTTACAATCGTAAATCATCTCATTCTAATGGTAGCTAAAAGAGGGCTCTGGTAAAACAATTCAATCAATCAGCGAACGCTATACATAATATTTTAGGTTCCTTCGGCCAATCATATAACAATGTAAACAGAACTAGACACAGCGAGATTCTTAAAATAATCTTTACAGCTAAAATACTATTTGAACACATGTGAAAAAAATGAATTGAGTCATTTGATTATATCTATCATGTGATTATATATATATATATATATATATATATATATATATATATATATATATATATATATATATATATATATATATATATACATACATACTGTATAGATAGGAGCCAATACAAACACTGTTTCATTAATACATTATTGGTTACCTCAAAACAATGACAGGCTAAACAGATTTTTATTTATTTATTTTCCATTATTGCTAAACAAAGGACCGGACTAAACAAACAAACAAACACACACACACACACAAAATAGTAATCGCTATCTGTCGTGAAACGAAATATTTCAAGCTCATTCTTGCCCATGCACTTTGGAGTTTATTGTCAAAATGCCGACAGACATAGAAATTGCTATACTCCTTTTGCGTTGGTATTGCCAGTTTACATATCAGCAAGGTATTTTTTTTCTATAGCATTTGTAATAATTAACTGATTTTTTTTCTTGCTAGTTTCATATGAAATTTGCATTTCTTCACTATGTCCGTTTTGTGATATGTTTGCCATCATATCAGTTGCATCAGGTGTAAAAACAAACCTAAAACTTTCCTTAGATACTGATTTTTGGACTAGATAACACATGATGACATCGTCTTCCCAGAAGTTACCAGTGCTCTGACCACTGGTAAAATTTACCATGGTAACTCCAGTGGCAAGTTGTTAGTGAATACCATCGCTGTCTGGTTACCATGGTAACTATTGTTACCAGTGATTTTACCATCGCAAGTGCGTTAGTGAATCCGGGCCCGAGTCTGTTACAAGGTTTCTCGCCACTGGCCCAGATGTCAATGCTGATGCCGTTGGTGTTGTTGGTGATAGGGTTGGTCTTTGCTGCACTGATTTCCATGCCGTAGGTTGCTGAGGTCTTGTCTAGGCATTCTACCAAACTGGCAATTTCCTCTTCTTTCCCTGCTAGGCCTTCAGTGTCATCTGCAAAACGCCAGTTGGTAAGTCAGTCATGATTCTATCAAGGAAGATATTGAAGAGAGTCGGTGAGAGCAGATACCCTTGTCTGACTTCGACTGTCATCCTGAACCAATCCCCTATGCTGCCGTTGAAGTAGACTGCGCTGGTGGCTTTGTTGTACAACTGCTCAGTGATTCTGGTCAGGTTGGTATTGATATTGTACAGCCTCATTATTGCCCACAGGGCTTCATACAACACCCTATCGAATGCCTTCTTGAAATCCATAAAGGCATGGTACGTCTTGCTGGTGTTGGAGGTATCTCTCACACTATATCCTGAGATTGAAGATCTGCTTTGTTGTGCTGCGCCCAGCTCTGAAACCTGCTTGTGCTCCAGCAATGATGGTTTCTGTTTCTGGCTTCAGTATGTTTAGTAAGATCTTCAGCATGACTTTGTTTGGATGGCATATCAGGCTGATCGTATGGTAGTTTTGGCACTGCTGTAGATTGCCTTTCTTGGGGAGGGCGATGACCAGTGACTGTGTCCATGGTGTGGTCCACTATTCTGTCTGCCAGATTGTGTTGCAGATTATTAGTATCGAGCTGATCATGGCCTCTCCACCTGTTTGGAGCAGCTCTGCCGGGATGTTTTCAATTCCCGCCGATTTCTTCTTCAACGATTTCACAGCTGCTTTCACTTCTCCCCAGAGGATGGGATAGTTGTCGGTGTTTGTGGCTGGAGGGACGTTCAGGACTTCTGGATCCCTTGTGGCTCTATGGCTGTACAAGTCTGAGCAGTAGTCTGTCCATCTCTTGAGGATTTTCTAGTCTTCTGTGAGCCAGTTTCCCTCTTTGTCCTGTATGGCAGTTGTTCGCCCTTGTTTTGTGCTGGTCAGGTCTTTCGCCAGCTGGTATGCTTTCCTGCTGTTCTTCCGTAGGATCTCATCTATGTCTTGGCACTGCTCTTCACTCCAGGTCTCTTTTGCCTTCCTCATACTTTTCTTGACGTCCTGGTTGATTGTACTGTATTGCTTTCCCCATTCCATTTCTTTTTCTTCTTTAGTTCTCATCGTTTGTTGTACAGATCAAGAACGTCAGCTGTGACCCATGGTTTCTTTATTAGTCAGTGTTTGCCAAGAGTCTCACTGGCTGTTTCAGTCACTGCTATGTTGAAGGTGTCAATCAACGTTCCCACGTCCGCATCAAGTAGGGCGAGCGGAGCAAATCAATCTCCCCCCTATCTTCTGCTACATCTGGGTCTTTCATCTTCTTGAGGTCAAACTTGATTCTTATATGGCCCTTTTTGCTTTCTTCAGATGGAGTCGAAAGGTCATCATCACTAACTCAAGGTCGCTCCCAATGTCAGCTCCTGGAAAGCTACGTGTCTTAGCGATGTTAACACCAGATTGGAAACGTCTCCATGATATCTGGTTGCTGGTTAGTTCATCAGGGCTGTGCCATATCCATCTTCTGGAGGCTTTGTGCGGGCCAAATGTGTTCGCCAACTTAAGGTCATTGTGGCTGGCGAGTCTCAAGCCTCTGCCATTCGTCTCTGGATTGCAATAGCTCCCGCATGTGCCTTTCAGTTTTTATAAGCATTCCAATCGGCTTGCACAAGGATGTCTTTTTTGAGAGTCTGATCCAAGACTTCTTGCAGTTGGCTGTAGAAGTCTTCTACTTCTTCATCACTGTGGGTATATATATATATATATATATATATATATATATATATATATATATATATATATATATATATATATATATATTTATTTATTCATTTATTTATTCATTCATTCAAGCCGCAGAAAGAGGCTTGATAGTGATTTCCATGATGTGAATATGGAGATTTATGAAAATTAGTTGGATGGAGATTACAAATGAAAGTATTAAGGAGTGTGCAGCGAAGAAGTTTATTAACAAAAGAAAAAAAAACAAAAAACGAAAGAATTGAACAAGTCATATCATGAGAGGAAAGAGCAGAGGAAGACCGTAGCCGCGGAATATCGTCAAGAGCGTCAGGAAATATGGTGGACTGAGAAGAGCTGTCTGATTATGTACATAAATACACACACATGGAGAGATAGATATGTAAATGGATAGATAGACACACACACACACCTGGATAGATATATATGTAAATGCATAGATAGACTCACACATGGATGGATAAATATGTAAATGGATAGATAGACATACACATGGATAGATGGATATATAAATGGATAGATAGACACATAGATATGTAAATGGATAGATGGACACATATGGATAAATAAATATGTAAATGGCTAGACAAACACACATGGATAGATGGATGTGTAAATGGATAGATACACACACATGTAGATAGATAGATATGTAAATGGATAGATAAAAACATGCATATACACGTGTAAATAAGAAACATTTGAATTCGATACATGTCAGAACATGTTGCGAGCGCGCGCAAGCACTTGCAGTCGCGTGCACCGCCCGCGCGACGCCTGGGCGCCCCGAGACGGGGGCGCTTTCGGCAATCGCGGCCAGAGACAGCGCGGGGCGCAGACGGCCCGCGCGGACGGCGCTCGGCGGCCCATCTCGGCAGCAGCTCACCGTCTGTCAACATGAATCTCGTTATAAGGGCAGTCTAAGTTTCGGCAGGATGAGCTTCACATTGAAGTTGATGTTTGACAAACTCTCTGGACCCTGATTACGGTAACGTTTCTATTATGCATTTTGTTAAACAAAACTTCTTTCTTCTCTGAGGATGCCTATCCCGGGACACACTTCCCTCAAACCTGCCTGC
>NC_091550.1:29426673-29431673 GCF_042767895.1 Penaeus vannamei | reverse complement strand
ATGACAGCCTATGTGAATGGCTTGTACAAAAAGGGGAATGAGACGGAACGAAATATGGAGACACACCTTAGGCTGTGGATAGAATTATCACCTCTCTCCTTGGAACTCTTCACAGACAGCGTTTTCCAAGACCTGTAGGTAGAGATAGCATGGCATATAATACGATGGAGATTTTCGTATACAACTACAGCAAAACACATCAATAAAGATGAGGCGCTGAGGCCCAGGCCGTTTCTGGCGTGAATCCCGACGGGCTGGACGAAAGGCTAGTGTCAATTAAGAAGCCATGCCAACCCCGAGGACCCGAAGGCGACGTCATCGCGCTCAAGGTCTATATATGTACAAGCCTCGTCACTTCTGCGCAGCTTTGGGTAATAAGGCCTATGACGTCACTAGGAGTAAACTGGGTGGGAAGGAGATAATAGAAAACGGTAGGAAATGAGTAAATACTTAAAGAATTTTAGATGCCGGAGCGTTGAACGATTTGCATATTGAACAAATTTTACAGGCGATGATTATCAGCGATTGTTTGTAGGCCTATATCACATATTTTACGTGATTTAGGTTTGTAATTTTTACGCTGCAGCTTAGATATGGTATAACAAAGAAGTGAAATAAGCAAAGAAGACATGGCACATTTAAACTTTAAATGTTTTTGACGAATCTATTATAAAACAAATCATACAACCAACGCACTGCATAAACTCCAAGACAAGTAAAACACACACACACACACACACACACACACACACACACACACACACACACACACACACACACACACACACACACATATATATATATATATATATATATATATATATATATATATATATATATTGTGTGTGTGTGTCTGTACGTATCCTTAATATATGCATGTAAACATACATATATATGCACACACACTTATATAATAATGATGATGGATTATCCCAATTTTTGCAACCAACCACTGAATAACTACTGGGCATTATGGCGAGCGAAAACCGGAGAGGGAGTTCCTTACGGCTCAACCTCACATCCAAAAATGACCACACGATTAACGTCGAACCACAGGCTTATACTCCAAGTGACGTCATGCGTGAGACGAACGAATTTGTGTCGCTTAGTGACGAGGTCTATACTTATATAGAACTTGATCGCAGGTCGAGGCCTCAGTCCTCCACGCAAACTCTGGGGCGAGATGGATGCCCCGCCGAGGAAGAATCGCCTGAGCTGAGCTCGTTTGCCCTAATCATCTATGGTGCTTGCTGAAAATTTCAGTTTATGTACTTACAAGATGAGCGAATAATCAGTCTGTTAATATAGTTCCTCATACAGGTTAATTTTACAAATCCTTGGGAGTGACTTTAAGTAATTCTTGCATTTTCCCTCATATTATTGAAATGCATCATTTGGTAACGTCAGCGAAATATAAACACTTCTGTCCGGAGTTGCTAAGTGTGGAGAAGCAGAAGGCATGGACAGGAGACACCGCCAACACTGACCTTGAAGAACGACTGTGCTGCATGACGCTGCAGTAGATCTTGCTTCCTTCCCGCCCAGCGCCGAGCGCACTCTGCTCGCCCACATCACTTCGCCGTAATGAGTTACCATGCCATCACGCCTGTCATGATGGGCTTCAGAACTTATTTCTGCTGCAGTATCACATAGCCATAGTCAACTGCGACACGCGAATAGGACACAACAGGACACAACGCTGAGAACGTGTATGCGTTCGTATCTGAAATTCTTGGTAATTTAGACATTGTAGACGACTTTTTTTTTTTTTTTTTATCACATTCTTCTACAGCTTCTCTTGGCTGGAAGAAAGGAGCAGAGAAAGAATGAGAGAATGACAGATACTCAAATAAACAATCATAGATAGAAAGACAGAAAGAGATAGAGAAACAGACATAGATTGATAAATAGATAGGGAGAGAGAAGGAGAGAGAGAGAGAGAGAGAGAGAGAGAGAGAGAGAGAGAGAGAGAGAGAGAGAGAGAGAGAGAGAGAGAGAGAGAGAGAGAGATCAATTATCCTCTCCGGAGAGCATCCTCACGCCCCACTGCAGCTGGAGTGTCCCCTCGCGAGGCGGCCAGAAGCCCAAAGATACACACTCGTGGGGGCGTCAGCCTGAAACAGAAGGGTTGTCGCTTTTTGTGTGTTTACCTCCCCGCCCACGGTCCCCGGAAGCCCCCGCGTATCCGCTCATTAACATGCTAATGGTCCGTGTGATTGCGGGAGCGGCTTCGGGATAATCCCGCAGCCTGTTGGGTCAAAGGGCGAGAGGGACGAGAGCCATGGGCGTCACGCATGGCGGGGAGGAGCAACGGAAGTTATGAGGCGCTTTGCAACAGGCAATTGTTTGGCGTAAGCTGATGTGGTTCCTGAATGGAAGCGCGTGCTGCGTCACATTAAATCGTTGCCGGGCGTTTCGTAAGTCCAAACTACCCGTCAAAACTTTTAAGCTGTTGATGGTTTACTACAACCCAAGACAAATCACTGATTCTCCTGCTACCATATACCTGACATCACGCAACACAACCGAAGGTCTCAGTTCCCACTAAATCAACGTGTTCACAATGGCTCACAAGCAGGTATAGGAAGGACCATAGCGCATAACAATCTCAGTGCCTATACCACAGTAGCCGCACGAGCGATATGGCTGGTATTGATCTTTGCCATTGTGTGTTCCGCGCCGGCCACACGCCCTTCATCACCCTAATGAACATAATGAGGGAGAAAAACGATCAACTTCCTGGCCGCAGTCGAGGCCGAGACTGCTGAAGACTCGGAGCGCCGTCCCTTCACGACCTGCTCGAGGCGCTCCGCATCTCGCCAAGCAACGGCTGGACCGGAAGAGAGAGAGGGAGAGGGAGAGGGAGAGGGAGAGGGAGAGGGAGAGGGAGAGGGAGAGGGAGAGAGAGAGAGAGAGAGAGAGAGAGAGAGAGAGAGAGAGGGAGAGAGAGAGAGGGAGGGAGAGAGGGAGAGGGAGAGGAGAGAGAGAGAGAGAGAGAGAGAGAGAGAGAGAGAGAGAGAGAGAGATAGATGAACCAGAGTAGACATAGATATATAGATAGGTAGAGACAGATAAATCGATCAATAAGATAGATGGCTAGAGAGAGAGAGAGAGAGAGAGAGAGAGAGAGAGAGAGAGAGAGAGAGAGAGAGAGAGAGAGAGAGAGAGAGAGAGAGAGAGAGAGAGAGATAGACAGAGTAGACATAGATATATAGATAGGCAGAGACAGATAAATCGATCAATAAGATAGATGGCTAGAGAGAGAGAGAGAGAGAGAGAGAGAGAGAGAGAGAGAGAGAGAGAGAGAGAGAGAGAGAGAGAGCGAGAGAGAGAGAGAGAGAGAGAGAGAGACAGAGAGAGGGAGTGAGAGAGAGAGAGAATGAGAGAGAGTAGACATAGATATATAGATAGGTAGAGACAGATCGATCGATCGATAGATAGGTGGATAGAGAGAGAGAGTGTTTTGCCTTGATTTGGTGGGTGTATGGAGACAGTTCTGGTTTGGAGGTTTATTAGAAGGTGACTGGTAGGTAGCATGGCGTGGGCTGTGTCTCGTGCTGGTGCAGTTGTGGGCAAGGGAGCCCAAGACGCACATTGAGCGTGAGCGCACAAGGGGGAGCGCCCCCAAGAGGAGGTCTGGTCAGTGCCGAGAGCCCTGTTCAAGTGTGCTGCCCTCGGTCAACTGAGTCTTCTAGCGTTGACGAGAGGCTCGGGTGTCCCTATCGCTGGGGGATGTGGCTAGGTACTCCTCATTCCTCAGAGAGAGAAAGAGAACGAGAGAGAGAAAGAGAATGAGAGAGAGAGAACAAGAGAGAGAGAGAAAGAAAGAGAACAAGAGAGATAGAGAGAGAGAGAGAAAGAGAGAGAAAGAAAGAAAACGAGAGAGAGAGAGAGAGAGAGAGAGAGAGAGAGAGAGAGAGAGAGAGAGAGAGAGAGAGAGAGAGAGACAGAGAGAGAGAGAGAGAGAGAGAGAGAGAGAGCGAGTGAGACAAATGAGAATAATTCTCAATGGAAAACAGCTTACGACATCAAAGCAGGTGTACCTCAAGGAAGCATATTGTGCCTTCTGTTGTGGAATATCTTCGTCAATGACTTAATCCATCTCATTCCTGAGGCCAAAGCATTTGCGGATGATGGAACTTTCCATCACGTATGAGCCCAGGGAACAGGATGCCCCCTTAGAGATACTCAATGACAGACTCGCACAAATCTCGAAGTGGGAGGAGAAAGGGCTGGTCTCTTTTGTCCTGAATAAAACCCAACTTCTGGTTGTCGAGAGAAGAAATAGTGCTCTCCAAATCAACTTCAGTAAGATCACAAGAGGAAATTAAAATACTGGGCATCACATTCAACAAAAAATGTTTACAAGTCATATAGAAAACTTGGTGGGAAGGGCTTCGCAGAAACTCGCATCCCTGAGAATCCGCTGGCTGTTGGACAGTGATGGGAAGGAGCAACTCTACAAGGCACGAATTCGTTCTTCCCTCGAGGGCTCCTGCCTCGCGAGGGGAGAAGCAAACATAACTAGTCTCAACATAGATGGAATACAAGTAAGAGCGATGAAAATCATCGGTCAGGAGCCAAAATTAGCCACTGAACCTCGATGGCCTTCAATACAAGAGAGACGTAGCTGGTTTGATGACGATGTTCTGCAGCCATCGCCAACATGTCCCGCACATGCAAACAATAAATCTACCAAGAAGACGAGCTGCACACCCCGCGAGAAGAGTGGAACAAGCTCCCGCCGCACTGGAGGAACCTCGTTGTTGCACGGCATGTTATCAGCGACAGTTTTCCCCCAAATATTACTAACTATGGAATCTATTCATTCATAATTCATACAAACCTTCAAATGCAAAGCACACGTGTGGCTAAAGACCACTGAAAGATGATTTTCTGCATTTACTATTTATGTATTATGTATGTATATATCATATTTATCATATATGCATATTATGTGTTATAGTACATGTGCGCGTGGTTGAATTATGCGAGGTTAG
>NC_091550.1:29394807-29406173 GCF_042767895.1 Penaeus vannamei | reverse complement strand
CGATTTTTTTGCCTCCCTCTTTCTCCCCTTTGTCTTCCTCTCCTGCTGCCCCCCTCTTTTTCTCTTTTTCTTTTCTGCCCAGTCTGTCTGTAGCTCTGTCTCGTCTCCTTCACGCCCTTTCCCCATGTCTGAGTTGTCTTCATCCCCCCCCCCCCCCCCCCCCAAGCCAAGCAAGGAGCTGTTGGGGAGAGAAGCCTCCGTGAAGGGCCCCGTCTCCCCTCCCGCCGCCTCCCCCCTTTTTCCCCCCTCGAGCGCCGCAACCGGCCCCCCCCCCCGGGGGGGTTTTTAAAAAAGGGGCCCTTGGAATCAATATGTGAAAAAAAAGGGGGGCCCCAGGTCGCCGTGGGATCGCTCTGCGTCGGGATCAACCGCCCCTCTCCCCCTGGGCTCCGCGCCAATTTTAAAGGGGGGGGGGGGGGGGGGAAAAAGGGGGGCCCCCACATGTCCTTGCGTCCCGGGCCCCGGGCCCGGGGCCCCCCCGGGGCAAGGCCTCTGATCCCTTTGATCATCATGAACGAAACATTACCATCCTTATCATCATTCTCATCATTATCACCATCATTACATTCTTATGATTTTTTATCAGCCCGTTATCATCAACAGTAGCATCTTCATTATCATGTAATGACACTAATAAGGAACCTACATGATTTATGCTTATGTTTGGTTAATTCAATTTTAAATTTTTTTTGCGTTCATTCGCTACGCCTGAAAAACTATTCCATGTGACGGGGGGAAATTTTTAATTTGCTTCATTTTGATGTTAAATGGGGTGATTTGAGAGAAAAGATATTAAACAATGCCAAAACGCACCCCCACACACACACCAAACACACACATATAAAGGCATTAATATAAATGTATTAGAATCCTGGTATACAACTCTTTTTTATTATTATTATTGTTAGTACTATTATCATTATTATTATCGTGTTTATTACTATTAGTATTGTCATTATTATCATTATTTTTAAATTTTTTTTATATAATGTCAGTATCATTGTAATTATTATTACTATATTATTTTATTATTATTATTATTATTATTTATTTTTTTTTAAATTTTTTAAATTTTTATATTATTATTATTATTATTGTTATTATCATTATTATTATCATTATTATTTTATATTATTATTATTATTACTAATATATTTATTATTATTATTATTAGCATCATTACAGTTATTATAATTTCAATTATTAATGCTTATTATCATTATTGTTGTTTCAAATTTTTTTGTGTTATCAATACTGCTATCATTATCATTGTTGTTGTAGTTATTATAGTTATTATCATCATTATTTATTATTGTTGTTATCATTCCCGTGAATATCATTATTATTATTATTATCATTATCATCAATATTAAAGCACTATTATCATTAATATTATCTCGTTATTATTAATGCTATTATCATCATGATTATGAAAAAAAAAGATAATGATAATAAAAAATAATAATATAATAATAATAATGACAATGATAATAATAATAAAAAAAATAATAATAATTTATTTTTATTATTATCTGTTTAATTTGGGCCCCGCCCCAAAGGAATATTGGGGTATACGGACATGTTCATACACAAAAAGATGCATATCTCTCTTTTATCTAACAGATATACATTTATCTACCTTTTTCATTTTAGATATCTGGGGGAAAACTGATGAATGTATTTTATTACTTAAAATTTTTATCATCATTCATTATCATCAATATTATTTCTATCATCATCATTTTTTTCACTATTTTTCTTTATAATCATTATCACTTTTTTTGTCTTTTATCATTCTTGCTGCTTAAAAATTATTCTTTTTTTTCGGGGGAAAAATCCGAGAGGGGGGGGGGGAGAGGGAAATGGACTTGAAGAAGAAAAAGGGAAGGAAGAAAGAGGGGGGGAAAAAGGGGGGAAAGGGGAAAAAAAAGAGGGGGGAAGGGGGGTCAGGAGGAGGCGGGGGGAAAGGGGGGGAAAAAGGGGGAAAAAGAGGGGGGAAGGGGGGTCAGAGAGGAGAAAGGGGGGGGGAAGGGGGGGGGAAAGGGAAAGAGAGGGGGAAGGGGGGTCAAAAGGAGAGCGGGGGAAAGGGGGGGAAAGGGAAAAGAGGGGGGGGCTCAGGGGAGAGCGGGGGAAAGGGGGGGAAAGAGAAAGAGAGGGGGGGGGGGCTCAGAGAGGGAGCGGGGAAAAGGGGAAAAAAAAGAGAGGGGGAAAGGGGGGGGAGAGAGGAGAGCGGGGGGGGAAAAGGGGAAAAAAGGGGAAGAAAGGGGGGTCAGAGAGGAGAGGGGGGGAAAGGGGGGGGAAAAAGGGGGAAAAAGGGGGGGGAAGGGGGGGTCAGAGGGAGAGCGGGGGAAAAGGGGGGGGAAAAGGGGAAAGAGGGGAAGGGGGGGTCAAAGGGGAGGGGGAAGGGGGGGGAAAAAGAAAGAGGGGAAGAGGGCTCAAAAAGGGGAACAGGGGGAAAGGGGGAAAGGAGAAAGAGAGGGGTGGGCTTATAGAGGAAAAAGGGAAAAATGGGGGGGGGAAAAGGGGAAGGAGGGGGAGGGGAGAGGAGAGGGGAGAGAGGGAGGGGAGAGAGAGGAGAGAGAGAGGGAGAAAAGAGGGGAGGAGAAGAGGGGAGAGAGGGGAGAGAGAGAGGAGAAAAGAGAGAGAGAGAGAGAGAGAGAGAGAAATAGTAATGTAACAACGTCGATGATAATGATGGTGATGATAATAATAGTAATGATCATAATAGTGATAATAATAAAATAGTAATTATAAAAACAAGGATAATGATAATGATAATGGTATGAATAATGATAAAATGAACATCGATAATGAACATAATGGAATGTAGCTATAATAATGAGGTTAATAGCAATAATGATAATATAAAAAAAGTGATAAAAAGGTTTAAAAGCAATAATAATAATGATAATGATAATAATAATAATAGTAATAGCAATGATAAAAAAAAATGGGATAATGATAAAAATAAACCAAAATGATAATGATAAAAATAATAATGATAGAAATAATAATTAACGATAATGGTAATGATAAAAAATACTACTAGTAGGAATAGTATTTAAGACAATAAGAAAAAAAAAAACAATAACAATAATAACAACAAAAAAATAATAAGGGATAAGAATAATTCAAGGATAATAATAAAAAAACGATAACAATACTACTACCCATACTACTAACAATAAAATAAAAACGATGATAATAATATTACGTGATAATGATAAAAATGAAAAAATAAAGATGATGATGATGAGGATAATGATGATGATGATAATGATGATAATGATAATGATAATGATAATGATAATGAAATGATAATGATAATGATAATAAAAATAAAAAAAAAAAATAATAATAATAATAATAATAATAATAATAATAATAATGATAATAAAATTATAATAATAATGATAATTATGATAATAATAATAATAATGATAATGAAAAAATAAAATGGTAATAATGATAATAATGATGATGAAGATGATGATGATGAAAAAAAAAAATAATAATACTAATAATAATAATAATAATGATAATAATAATAATAATAAAAATTTGATAATAGAATAAATATGATAAAAATAAAAATGATAGTAATAATAATAATAATAATAATAATAATAATAACAAAAAAAAAACAATAATAATAATAATAATAATAAGATAACGATCATAATAGTAATGATAATAGTCAGAGTAAAAAATAATAATAACAATAATAATAATAATGATGATAACAATGATAATGATAATAATAATAATAATAATAACAATTATAATATTAACAATTATAATAATAACAACAATACTACTACAACTACTGCTGATAATAATTATAATAGTGATAAGGATAATGATAATAATAATGACAATGATAATGATGAAAAAAATTGAGAATAACGATGATAATAATAATAATAATAAAAATTTGATAATGTTATTACTAATAATGATAATATAATATTCAGGTTGCTCATGATAGTAACAATGAAGAAAAAAACAATAATCATGATAATGGTAACGTTATAGAAATAACAATAATGGTAATGATGATGATAATGCAAATCTTATGCTAATAATAATAATAATAATAATAATAATAATAATAATAATAATAATAAAAAGTAATGATAATTTCATTGATAATAATAATGATAAAAAAATAATAGAAATAATGATATGATAATGGTAATAAAAATAATAGTAGGAATCAATGTTAACTGTTACGATTATGTTAATGATATGTATAACTAAATGCGATAACTGTGATGATGGCGGCACTGATTGATGGGCGGTTTATGCCAAGAAAAAAAGGGGGAAAGGGGGGCCAGACTCTCTTCGTCCCCAGGTCCCAACACCGCCGCGCCGCCGCCACCGATCCCAGCGGCAGCGCCGGGCTCCCCTATCCTCGGCTGAGATTTTTTCTGTGGTTGTCTGCTGCTGCCCCCCCTCCGCAGTGGCACGTACCCCTGGTTTTCCCCAAAACCCCCCTTTGCAGCCCCGGCGGCAATGTCGTTCCCAAAGGGGATATCAATTTCGATTAATGTCCTAGTTCCTCGTGATAGGGTCAAAACCCCGGGGCCTCCTTCAGGCCGGCGAGGAACGGCCAGCCAACGGACACGCCCGAGGGCGAAAGGGGGGGGTGATCCTGGGATCAACGGGGGGGAAGGAGTTAAATGCGTTTGTGTGGGTTGAGAGTAGCTCCTGAAAGTCCCCGAGATGTTGTCATGTAGATTATCATCCTGCGCCTAGATCTGATGATGCTGAGGAGCAAGGTCATCCCCGGAGGAAAACCAGGACTGGCTGGAGGTGCAACAGGTGGCCCTGGAAGTCCATGGAGTGTACATGATTCAAAGCCACGACCTGTGAGGTTTGGGGAATGTTTGGGAAGGGGGCCCCCGTCGTGAATGTAATGGACAATATCAGGGTTGAGAAAAGGATCGTAAAAATGCGTGATTTTTGTTACTTCCGCATATACAGTACATGTATTACTGAAATTCACAAGCGAAAAAAAACTGATTATAGAAATACAACACGGAAAAGCCTGCTTGATCAGTCCCCTATCTTCCCCCCCCTCTCGTGAATGTATCTTACAAGCTCACATAGAACATAAACCCGCAACAGAAATACATTTTCATGACAGCCTATGTGAATGGCTTGTACAAAAGGGGAAAAGAGACGGAAAAGAAATATGGAGACACACCTTTGGGGTGTGGATAGAATTATTTACCCTCTCCTTGGAACCTTCACAGACAGCGTTTTCCAAGACCTGTAGGTAGAGATAGCATGGCATATAATACGATGGAGATTTTCGTTCCCAAAACAGCAAAACACATCAATAAAGATGAGGCGCTGAGGCCCAGGCCGTTTCTGGGGGAAACCCGACGGGCTGGGCGAAAGGCCAGTGTCAATTAAGAAACCATGCCAACCCCGAGGACCCGAAGGCGACGTCATCGCGCTCAAGGTCTATATATGTACAAGCCTCGTCACTTCTGCGCAGCTTTGGGTAATAAGGCCTATGACGTCACTAGGAGTAAAATGGGTGGGAAGGAGATAATGAAAACGGTAGGAAATGAGTAAATACTTAAAGAATTTTAGATGCCGGGGGGTTGAACGATTTGATATTGAACAAATTTTACAGGCGATGATTATCAAAAGGGTTGTTTTTAGGCCTATATCACATATTTTACGGGTTTAGGTTTGTAATTTTCGCTGCAGCTTAGATATGGTATAATAAAGAAGTGAAATAAACAAAGAAGACATGGCATACTGAAACTCCAAATCTTTTTAACGAATCTATTATAAAACAAATCATACAACCAACGCACTGCATAAACCCCAAGACAAAATAAAACACACACACACACAAAACACACACACACACACACACACACACACACACACACACACACACACACACAAAAAATATATATATATATATATATATATATATATATATATATATATATATTGTGTGTGTGTGTCTGTATATCCTTAATATATGCATGTAAACATACATATATATGCACACACTTTTTATAATAATGATGATGGATTATTCCCAATTTTTGCAACCAACCACTGAATAACTACTGGGCATTATGGGAGCGAAAACCGGAGGGGGATTTCCCACGGCTCAACCCCACATCCAAAATGACCACACGTTTTTAACGTCGAACCACAGGCTTATACCCCCAAAGGGGAGGGTCATGCGTGAGACGAACGAATTTGTGTCGCTTATGACGAGGTCTATACTTATATAGAACTTGATCGCAGGTCGGGGCCTCAGTCCTCCACGCAAACTCTGGGGCGAGATGGATGCCCCCCGAGGAAGAATCGCCTGAGCGGGAGCTCTTTTTTGCCCTAATCATCTATGGTGCTTGCTGAAAATTTCAGTTTATGTACTTACAAGATGAGCGAATAATCAGTCTGTTAATATAGTTCCTCATACATTAAATTTTACAAATCCTTGGGAGTGACTTTAAGTAATTTTGCTTTTTCCCCTCAAAATTATTGAAAGGGCATCATTTGGTAACGTCAGCGAAATATAAACACTTTTTGCCCGGGATTTCAATGTGGAGAAGCAGAAGGCATGGACAGGAGACACCGCCAACACTGACCTTAAGAACGACTGTGCTGCATGACGCTGCAGTAGATCTTGCTTCCTTCCCGCCCAGCGCCGAGCGCACTCTGCTCGCCCACATCACTTCGCCGTAATGGTTACCATGCCATCACGCCTGTCAGATGGGCTTCAGAACTTATTTCTGCTGCAGTATCACATAGCCATAGTCAACTGCGACACGCGAATAGGACACAACAGGACACAACGCTGAGAACGTTTTGCGTTTCGAAACTGAAATTTTGGAATTTAGACATTGTGGGACGATTTTTTTTTTTTTTTTTCTTTCACATTCTTCTACAGCTTCTCTTGGCGGGGAAGAAAGGAGCAGAGAAAGAAGGGGAGAGAATGACAGATACTCAAATAAACAATCATAGATAGAAAGACGAAAGAGATAGAGAAACAGACATAGATTGATAAATAGATAGGGAGGGGAAAAAGGGGGAGAGAGAGAGAGAGAGAGAGAGAGAGAGAGAGAGAGAGAGAGAGAGAGAGAGAGAGAGAGAGAGAGAAGAAAATTATCCTCTCCGAGAGCATCCCCCGCCCCACTGCACTGGGTTCCCCGCGGGGGGGCCAGAAGCCCAAAGATACACACTCGTGGGGGCGTCAGCCGCAGAAGGGTTGTTTTTTTGTGTGTTTACCTCCCGCCCACGGTCCCCGGAACCCCGCGTATCCGCTCATTAACATGCTAATGGTCCGTGTGTTTTGGGGGGGCTTGGGATAATCCCGCAGCCTGTTGGGTCAAAGGGCGAGGGGGACAGGCCAGGGCGTCCGCATGGGGGGGAGAACGGTTTTTTGGAGGTTTTTTCAACAGGCAATTGGGCGTAAGCTGATGTGGTTCCTGAAGGGAAAGGGGGTGCTGCGTCACAAAATCGTTGCCGGGCGTTTCGTAAGCCCCAAAATACCCGTCAAAACTTTTAATGTTGATGGTTTCTAAAACCCCCAAAACAAATCCTTTATTCTCCTGCTACCATACCTGACATCCGCAACACAACCGAAGGTCCATTTCCCCCCTAAATAAAAGTGTTCACAATGGCTCACAACAGGTATGGGGAAAGGGCCATAGCGCATAACAACTTTAGTGCCCCTACCACAGTAGCCCCCGAGCGATATGGCTGGTTTTGATCTTTCCATTGTGTTTCCGCCCCGGGGCCCCCCGCCCTTCCCCCCTAATGAACATAATGAGGAAAAAAAAGATCAACTTCCTTCCCCCCCTCGAGGCCGAGACTGCTGAAGACTGGGGGCGCCGCCCCCTTTACGACCTGCTCGGGCGCCCCGCATCTCCCCAAAAAACGGCGGGGCCGGGGAAAGAGAGGGGGGAGAGGGAGAGGGGGGGGAGAGGGGGGGAGGGGGGAAAGGGGGGGAGGGGGAGAGAGAGAGAGAGAGAGAGAGAGAGAGAGAGAGGGGAAGAGGGCGAGGGAGAGAGAGGGGAAGAGAGAGTGAGAGAGAGAGAGAGAGAGAGAGAGAGAGAGAGAAAAAGAGTAGACATAGATATATAGATAGGTAGAGACAGAAAAAACGATAAAAAAAAATAGATGGCTAAAAAGAGAGAGAGAGAGAGAGAGAGAGAGAGAGAGAGAGAGAGAGAGAGAGAGAAGAGAAGAAAAAAAATAAAAATAAATAGAAAAAGAAGGGAGAGACAGATAAATCGATCAATAAGATAGATGGCTAGAGAGAGAGAGAGAGAGAGAGAGAGAGAGAGAGAGAGAGAGAGAGAGGAGAGAGAGAGAGAGAGAGAGGGGAGGGGAGAGAAAAAGAGAGAAAAGGGGGGGGAGGGGAGAGAGAAAATAGAGAGAGTAGACATAGATATATAGATGGGGAGGAAGATCGATCGATCGATAGATAGGTGGATAGAGAGGGGGTGTTTTGCCTTGATTTGGTGGGTGTATGGAGACAGTTCGGGTTTTTAGGTTTATTGAAGGTGACGGGGAGGTAGCATGGCGTGGGTTTTGTCTCGTGCTGGTGCATTTTTGGGGGAAGGGACCCCCAAAGCCCATTTAGCGTGAGGGACGGGGGAGCGCCCCGAGGAGGTCGGTCAGTGCCGAGAGCCCTGTTCAAGTGTGCTCCCCCCGGTCAACTGGGGTCTTCTAGGGTTTACGGAGGCTCGGTGTCCCTATCGCGGGGGGGTGTGGCGGGGACTCCTCATTCCTCAGAGAGAGAAAGAGAACGGGGAGAGAAAGAGAAAAGAGAGAGAGAGAACAAGAGAGAGAGAAAAAAAAGAGAACAAGAGAAAAGAGAAAAAAGAGAAAAAAAAAAAAAGAAAAAGGAGAGAGAGAGAGAGAGAGAGAGAGAGAGAGGGGAGAGAAAAGAGAGAGAGAGAGAGAGAGAGAGAGAGAGAGAGAGAGAGAGAGAGAGAGAGAGAGAGAGAGAGAGGAGGAGGGACAAATGAGAATAATTCTCAATGGAAAAAAACAGCTTACGACATCAAAGCAGGTCCCCCCAAGGAAGCATATTGTGCCTTCTGTTGTGGAATATCTTCGTCAATGACTTAATCCATCTCATTCCTGGGGCCCAAAAAGCTTTTGCGGATGATGGAACTTTCCATCACGTATGAGCCCAGGGAACAGGATCCCCCCTTTTGAATCTAAAGACAGACTCGCACAAATCTCGAAGTGGGAGGAAAAAGGGGGTGGTCTCTTTTGTCCTGAAAAAAAACCCCAAATTCTGGTTTTCGAGAGAAGAAATACTCTCCAAATCAACTTCAGTAAGATCACAAGAGGAAATTAAATACTGGGCATCACATTCAACAAAAAATGTTTACAAGTCATATGAAAACTTGGTGGGAAGGGCTTCGCAAAACTCCCCCCCCAGTCCCTGGCTGTTGGACAGGGGGAAAAGGGGAAATCTACAAGGCACGAATTCGTTCTTCCCTCGAGGGCTCCTGCCTCGCGGGGAGAAGAAACAAACTAGTCTCAACATAGATGGAATACAAGTAAAAGCGATGAAAATCATCGGTCAGGAGCCAAAAAACCACTGAACCTCGATGGCCTTCAATACAAGAGAGACGTAGCTGGTTTGATGACGATGTTCTGCAGCCATCGCCAACTTTCCCCCATGCAAACAATAAATCTACCAAGAAGACGACTGCCCCCCCGGGGAAGAGGAACAAGCTCCCGCCGCACTGGAGGAACCTCGTTGTTGCACGGCATGTTTTGGGGGCTTTTTCCCCCCCAAAAATTACTAACTATGGAATCTATTCATTCATAATTCATACAAACCTTCAAATGCAAAGACACGTGTGGCTAAAGACCCCTGAAAGATGATTTTTTCTGCATTACTATTTATGTATTATGTATGTATATATCATATTTATCATATATGCATATTATGTGTTATAGTACATGGGGGGTGGTTGAATTATGCGAGGTTGCTTAAATGAGCCCCTAAACATCTTTTCCCCTTTAGTCAAAAAAAAAATTTTTTGACCGTAATGTCTAATGATGTAACCAAATATGTAAATGCTTTATAATAAAGTATATGAAAATGAAGCAGAGAGAGAGAGAGGGGGAGAGAGAGAGAGAGAGAGAGAGAGAGAGAGAGAGAGAGAGAGAGAGAAAAAAAAAAAAATCTGCATCATCTGTTTTTTTTTTTTTTTTTTTTTTTTTTTTAGGATCTGGCCCCCACAACTCATTATGTCTGTTATAGGCTCCATTGGCAAAATCAGAACCCTACAGGACAATAGTGTTTGGGGGATTGCAAAAATATCTTAATGTAGGTGACATGAACCAGCATCTTGCAAAATCCTTTGAAGATCTGTTGACAAAACACGTGCTGAAAAAATATGTTAATTTTCTCAGCCACAGCTTAGGCTTCTCATTGGACCCTGTCATCTTCGACCTTTCCCCAAAGGGGGCAGCTGCTGGAGTACAGGAGCAGTAGGTTTTTCCTGAAGGCCAATAGTGACGAGGCACTGACCTGAACCATTTGGAGCTGGAATAAGGGCTGCGGGGAAGGTATTCACAGTGCCTTAAAAAAATCGTGTGGGACCCCATTCTCAGATGTTAATACCATCTATCACACCTTCCCCAAAAACATTACTAAAACTGTAAAAACGTTTTTTAAAACCCCACAAATCATATAAAGTTGAAACGGGGAAAAACCCTTTGGGGTTTTAAACAAAAAACAGACTTGTACCCCCTAGAAAAGCAAAGTTGGGGAAATTTTTTTAAACGTAACCATTCCCAACAAGATGAACCACAAAGTTGCCTGAAAAAAAAATGAAACAAGATCAGAAATGGGCGGGTCGAGCAGTCAAGACAAACCTCAATGGAAATTTAAAACCCCCTTTAGTCGGAAGTCACCTTTTCGGTAGATGAAAACATAGCAACATCTAGTCGGGGCCGAGCTGAATTTTGCCTCCTTCTTTTTTAAGAGTTGGTGAATCGGACCACACATCTCCTCCCTTCCATCACTGACAAATCAAAACTAAACACACTGGTCATCTGTGTTGATAAAAAAAATCTTCTGAAGACTGGTAAACCCCTTCCCGACAACGTAAGTGCTGACCAGCTTGCAAAATCCACTTCCCCCCTTATATCAAAACCGCTTTCAACAGCTAAATTAATATCTAGAAACACTCCTAGAAAATGCAAAACCCCCCCCTTTTTACTCTCGATCATGGCCAAATTCCCACGAAAAAAAAAGTGGGAAAAAATTACGTTTTCTTGACAACAACCATCTACTTAGCAACATGCAGTTTGGCTTTTAAACGGAAGAGATCACCATCCGAAATGCCCACGGC
>NC_091550.1:29389807-29392307 GCF_042767895.1 Penaeus vannamei | reverse complement strand
CCCAGCGGGGCGGCCAGCGTCCCGAGCGGCCGTTCAGCTCAAGGGCCGAAACGGCGTCCCTTTTTAAAAAGGGAAAAAATTTCCCAAAAACCCCCAAAAGGGGAGATCTCGATCCCGGGGGGGGGGGGGGGCTCACCAAAAAAGGGGAAGGGGGCGCGGCGTACTTGTTTGTGTGTGATTTTTTGTGTATATGTTTGTTTATGTGTGCGTTTGTGTGTATATGTTTGTTTATGTGTGCGTTGTGTGTGTGTGTGTGTGTGTGTGTGTGTGTGTGTGTGTGTGTGTGTGTGTGTGTGTGTGTTTGTGTGTGTGTGTGCGCGCCCCCCTGTTCTTGCAAAAAGGGGAAAAAAGGGGGCGCGTGTGGTTTTTTTCCCTGCGTTTTTTGGGGTATGTGTTTATCGGTATGTATCTTTAAGTTTGTTGATGTGTGTGTTTTTTTCGGGGTGCGGGGGGGGGGGGGGGGGGGGGGGGGTTTTTTTTTTTATGTGTGTGTGTTATTTATGTATGGGTGTGTTTTGTGTGTGTGTGTGTGTGTGTGTGTGTGTGTGTGTGTGTGTTGTTTTTTTGTGTTTTTTTTTTGTTGTGTGTAGGGTTTTGGTGTTTTTTTTATTGTGTTTTTGTGTGTATGTGTGTGTGTTTTTGGGGGGCGGGGGGGGTGGGTGGGTGTTTGTTTGTGTTTTTGTTTTTTGTGTGTTTGGGGTTTTTTTTGTGTTTTTTTGGGGGGTTTTGTGTTGTTTTTGTGTGGGGTTTTGGTTTTGGGGTTTTTGGTGTGTTTTTTTGTGTTTGGGGTGGTGGTGAAAAAAAGGGGGGGTGGGTGGGTGTTTGTTTGTGTTTTTATTTTTTGTTTGTGTGTTTGTGGTAAGTGTTTGTTTGTGTTTTGTAATTTTTTTGGGTTTTTTTCTTTTTTTGTGTGTTTGTGTGTGTGTTTTTTGGGGTGTTTTTGTTTTATTTTTTATGTGTGTGTTTTAATTTTTTTTTTTTTTTTTTTTTGTGTTTTGTGTGTGTGTTTTTTTTTGTTTTTTGTGTGTTTTTGGGGTTTTTTTGTGTGTGTGTGTGTGGGGTTTTTTTTTTTTTGTGTGTTTTTTTTTTTTTTTTTTTTGTTTTTTTTTTTTTTTATTTTGTGTTTTGTGTTTGTGTGTGTGTGTGTGTGTTTTTTTTTTTTTTTGTGTGTGTGTGTGTGTGTACGTGTTTTTTTTGTGTGTATGTGTGTGTTTGTGTATTTTTTTTTGTGTGTGTGTGTGTGTGTGGGGGTTTTTATGTGTGTGTGTGTGTATGTATATCTGTGTGTATGTGTGTTTATGTGTGTGTGTGCCCCTTGGGGGGTGCATGCGTGCTTTTTATGGTATTTCGGGGAATCTCTTTGCTGTTCATTGGGCTTTGCGAGTGTAAGCATTTTTGCGTGCGTTTATGTCTGTATGAGTGCATCTCCCTTTTTTGTGCATTTCATGATAGCTCTTACAAGCGCATTTTGTACGGGGGGCCCCCCTGTTTTTTTATGTAACCCATTTTCGGGAAAAGGGGGGAAAAAAAATGAATTTTTTCCCCCCGGGAGGCGGGCCATTCAGTGCTTCGTTAAATTTGCGAATTAATTAAAACTTTTACGGGGAAAAGTGGAAAATATACTTTGCATCCCAAAGATAAAAGTTTTTTTTCCAACTATAAATCACGTGGGTTTCCCCGGCTGCTCGGGCAGTCCCGATACCCAAATTCCTGGCACTGTTTCCCCCGGGGGGAACGGCGAGCTCATTTCTGCGCCAAAAGGGAAGATTCGTTTTTTTTCAAAAAATATGGAGAGCATCCCCGGCGCCCGAGTGCGTGCAGCCGCGATCACACCCGGGGCCAGGCGCCGCCCACGGCCCTGGGGGCCCCGGGAGTCGCTCGTGAAACCTGACCCGCCGGTAATAGGGTTTACCGGAAAGTGATATACCCGTTAGATCGATTTTGGGGGAAAACCTGATAGTATGATACTTGGGGGGGAATCGGGGCGTTCCCCCGAGGGAGGCTGGGGGCAGTGGTGGGGGGGGGGGGAAAAGGGGAGGGGAGGAAGGAGGAAGGGCGCCCCCCCTTGGGGGGGGGAAAAAAGAAAAAATTTTCTTTTCTGCAAAAGAAAAAAGTCTCTTTAACTGAGCGGGGTGATGGCGATGGCGGGACCGGGAAAGGGGGAAAAAGGGAAAAGGGGAAATGAGGGGAAAAGGGGAAAAAAAAGAAGTGGAGGAATAGGGGGGAAGAAGAAGAGGCGGAAAAAAAGGGGGGAGGGAAAGAAGGTAGGGAAAAGGGAAGGAGGATTAGGATTTGTAGTAGAAGGAAAGAGGAGGAGGAGGATAGCCCCCCCCGCCTTCCAAGATGATTTAAAACACTGCATCTCGATCTGAGATACTTAAAAGAAATCCTCCTGCCGGCCGGGGAAAAGCAATTCCCATCCTTCTAATGCTCTTACATACTTTATTTTCTGTGGTTTTCTTTTAAGCGAATCTCATATAAATGCCTTTTTCCCCGCGGA
>NC_091550.1:29382307-29384807 GCF_042767895.1 Penaeus vannamei | reverse complement strand
CCTGAGAGCCCCCGTTGGCGACCTGCAGGGGGGGAAGAGTCTCGGGCATTGAGGAATTAGTGAGTTTTTCCACGTTTGCATCTCTGACATTAGAACGTTTTCCGGGGGGTACTGGCACCTGTATCCCGCAGGTATCTAACAGCACCACCAAGGGATAGTCTGACATGCAAGAAGGAAAAGAAAAGAAATACATTTAAAAATGAACAATTAAAAAATTTTCTGCCCACGAATGGATTGTTTTTTATCAACATTCGCGACTGCAAAAAACGAATATTCCCCAAAAAATATCCCATAGTTCAAGTACTGGTATCTTATCACTTCTGAATGCCGTTGCTAAACTGGATGGATAGTTGGGATGTTCCAATTTTCCCAGACTTTTGTTTCTATGTCCTTCGTTTGATTGATTTTGAACATTAAATAACTAAACCGAGTGATGCAGAGATTCCGTGAGGGCCGCGAGGGTTGGAGGGCCGGGGGACGCGTCCTCAGCCGTCTTTCCTGGTTTTTTTCCCGCACGCAAATCATACTTATTTCGTCATTTCAAATCGAAGGAAAATATCCGCATACCTTTTTTATACTATTAGTAATGGGAGAGCGAATGGGGAAAGCATCTACCAACAAATAGAGAATATTTGATTTGCAAATGCGAAAACGATTATTCGGTCCATCTTTAACACACACACACATATGATATAAGTGTGGGGTTTTTTTAAAACACACATACACAATATATATATATATATATATATATATATATATATATATATATATATATATATATATATATATATATATATATATATATATATATATATTTATATATAAGAACGAAAAAGAAATCCCCCTGGCCTACTATTATCCTTATTTTTTCAGCGTCCCCATCAAAAAGGGGGGTCCTGAGGTCGTCCAACGAAAAGCAGCGGACGTTAATGACCAGCACAAGGGTGTAGTTTGTGTGCGTCTGACGCGTCATTTATCTGCATGTATTCAGCGCGAGACAAGGACATTTCTCTGGCAGCATCAGGACCCATTCAGAGGGGTCCCGCCCCCCCGGGGGGGGCCGCCCTATCACGCGGTCCCCCCGGAGGCGCTGACTACCACGTTCCCCCCTGAAGGAGTATCGATGCCGCTTAACAATTCCATCCAAAATTTTAAAAAACCAATAATCTTTCATTTCCTGCCCCTTTTCCCAATGGGCAGCCTCTTTGGGGTGGGGACCGAATGGTTATTTTGTTTTTCGCTCAATAAAAAATTTTGTTCAACTCATGTGATGGAACATATCGCCTATTACTTAGGCATTCTGGCCATTCCCTCAGTTTGGTGCGGCTGTTTCATTTGGAATCGTGTTGATTTCCCTTCCCGAGCCGAGGCCGAACACCTGATGTGGGGGTTTCCCAAAATGGTAACTGTAGCGGTGGACAGTATCGGAGGATCCCGGGGTCCATGAGCCAATCAGCGCGCAGCATTACGCCTTCACAACTCGAGACACACTAATTTGTAGGTGTCAGTCAGACCCGGGGGATGCCTGATGGCCGACCACGATACTGACTTTGCTGAACGTATTGTCCAACTCTGCTGACTCTACAGTCTCCCATACCCTACTGTACATCATAATATTATTGTGATTTTTATTAACCTAGGTATCACAGTTTGACACCTCTCAAGTCAAGGTGACGCCTACCCTGTTTGACCTAATCCACAGGTTAAACATTACAATTCCTCTGCTTGGCTCTTTCCTCGGGCCCAGCTCCTTCCCGGCGAGCCCTCGCCTTGGCCCCTCCCTTTCCCTCCTCCCAGAGCCTCTTTTTCCCCCTCGCACTCTACTTTCCAAGGGCCCATCACCTGTGGAGCCGTATCAATAACTGTTACTCTCTATCTGCTCGGACAGAAGCAATTTCAGACCCATCTATTTGGGCCGAGATTGCCTTGCGTTATCAGCTCCCTGCATCTAAGAGCCCGGCGGCCATTAATTAGCTGATTGATGGCTGCACGACGCGAGGGTTCGGGAGAGCACCGACCCGTTTCACAGCTCTGTGACCGATGTTTTTGCTCTGCTGCTGCTCCGTCGCGCTGTGTGAGCGATGGTCCGGCGGCAGATACATTCTCCGCTTCACCCCCGTGATGCAACAAACATTAACCAGGGCCGTGGTGGCTCAGCCAGGTGGCGTTGCTCACCATCTTGGTTTTGGGGAAAACCTGCCCCCGACCCGACCACCTTCTCACAAAAACATAATTCGCATTTCACGGAAAAGTTTTTGTTGGGCGGTGGACCTGTGGGGGCCCCAATCGGCCAATCAGCACGACAAATTATCAGGTTATTATGATACTGTAATAGCCCTGCAATAGCTGTTTTCAGATGGAGACTAATTCATATTTCACAAAAAGGGGCTTCCCGTTGAATCCCGGCGCGATGAAGTTACCTGTACCACTCGCTTCAGATTCACATTTCAAAAAAAAATCAATTCTGCCGCGTTTTGCCGAGGATATCGCTCATAGTGCG
>NC_091550.1:29347307-29349807 GCF_042767895.1 Penaeus vannamei | reverse complement strand
GACGATAGCTATGGTGGTAATGATATTGGCGATGATGATAGACATGTTGGTGATGGTGACGATGTTGGTGATGATAGCCATGGTGGTGATACTGACGATATTGGTGATGATAGCCATGGTGGTAATACTGACGATGTTGGTGATGATGACTCTAGTCGATGAGCGTATCATGCTAATGAGACTGAAGCTAGCATTTGGCTTCATGTCTACTTTTACTGTGTACGCTCCTACCGATGTTGTAAACTCGACGTGAAAGAGATGTTCTACGCCAAACTAGCATCTGTATCTGACAGGTGTCCCTGGCGAGATATTCGTATTGTTATGGGTGACTTCAATGCGGTATCTGGCTGTGATCGAGCTGGCTATTTGTCTGTTGGTTCCTATGGTTCAGGAGCTGATGCCGGCAGCGAGAATAGCCTCCTTTTCTGGGACTTTGCTAGGTCCCAGAAATTGAGGATTTCTGGCTCCTGGTACCAGCGGCCAGACCCACATCACTGGATGTGGTACAGCAATGCGGGTAATGCAGCCAAGGAGACTGACCACACAATCATTAGAACTCGTTGGTAGATCCTCCAGAACTGCAGGGTGTATAAGAGTGCCGAGTTCTGTGGTACTGACCATAGATTGGTTGTGGCTACCCTCCGGGTTCACTTCAAAACTCCCCAGTGGTCTAATGATCACCCCAGAGTGTTTCACTTAGACAGGCTGAGGGAGAGGGAGTGTGCTGATGCAGTCTCTGGTCGTTTCGCAGGACTTGACAATCTGATGAACCCTGTACTTCTGTGGGACACTTTTAAGCACGAATCGCTTGGTGGACGTCCTAGAGCAGAACACATTTTCATCTCGCTGGAGACACTGGATGACACAGGTGCTTGTCGTGCGGCTCGTCTGACAGGGGATCGGGATTTAAACCGTTCTCAGGTGCGCAGACCTCGGTCACTGTTAAGAAGGGACGAGGAATAGTTTATTAGGAATCTTGCAGAAGAGGTAGAAGGCCATTTCTTAGTAAATGACCTTCGTCCTGCATACCAAGCCCCGAGAAAGCTGAACTCCAAGCCCTCTTCACAAGTGACAGCAGTTCGCATAGTATGTGGCCAGATTGTCTCATAAAATGATGCGGTATGGGAGCGTTGGGCTGAGTATTTTGAGCAGTTGCACCAGGTTGACCAACCAACAGTTAACGTGGATGCGGGTAGTGCCGAGATTCCTTTGTTGTACCCACCCATCAGGGAGGATCCTCCTTCCATAACTGAAGTTAGGAGTCCGATCTCCAAGTTGTAAAGTGGTAAAGCAGCATGTATATGTGGCATTCCAGCTGAATTGTTAAAGGATAGTGCTAAACCCATGGCGCGGGGGTTGCATGCTGTCCTGGCTGCTATCTGGCGGTCCGGTACCGTTCCCCCTAACCTGTTGAGGGGTGTGGTCATCACTCTCAGGAAGGGGAAGGGGGGCCGATGGGACTGCAGCAACCACCGAGGCATCACACTGCTCAGTATATCAGGCAAGGTTCTCGTCCACATCCTTCTGAGACGTATCAAAGACTACCTACTGAAGTTTCAAAGGCTGGAGCAATCTGGATTCACTCCTGGTAAGTTCATAATAGACTGTATCCTTGCTCTTTGAGTCATTGCAGAGCGCCGTCGTGAGTTCGGGCGTGGGCTGCTTGCAGTCTACATCGACCTCAAGAAAGCGTTTGATATGGTGCATTGGGAATCACTCTAGGAGACCCTGAGAGTGACAGGAATGCCAACAATGATTATTGGACTAATAGCAAGTCTGTATACTGGTACTGAAAGTGCTGTAAAGTGTGGGGCAGGGGCGGGGGGACTGTCGAGCTTCTTTCCCGTCAGGCAAGGCAGTGAGGCAAGGCTCTGTCCTTGCACCAACACTTTTCAACACTTGCACGGACTAGATACTGGATAAAGCTACTGTTCAAAGTCATTGTGGAGCAACTCTTGGCAATATCAAGGTTACCGACCTTGACTTTGCTGATGATGTTGCTATTCTATCTGAGTCCATGGAATTGTTAGTGGAGCTCTTGATGAAGTAATGAAGCAAAGCCCTTGGGTCTAGAGGTCTCCCGGACCAAGACCAAGATTCAGGACTTAGAGGACTTGCTAGGAGAACCTGTTCGGTCGGTACGTGCTTTCGGGGAGGGCATTGAAGTCACAGAGAGCTTTACATACCTTAGTAGTGTAATTCATAACTCTGAAATGTCAGACCAGGAAGTCAGCAGACGGATTGACCTGGCAGCAGGGGTCATGAACTCTCTCGGCTATAGTATTTGGAGGTGCCAGTACCTGTGCAGAAGGACGAAGATACGCGTCTTCAAGACCCTAATAATGCTAATTTTGCTATACAGTAGTGAAACCTGGACATTATCCTATGCCTTGGAGTCAGGTCTTGATACCTTTTGTAATAGGTCCTTGTGGACCATGTGTCAAACCAACGGTTGCACCGTGAGACTGGCACAGGACCTATTACCTGCACAATCCGAGAT
>NC_091550.1:29334898-29337398 GCF_042767895.1 Penaeus vannamei | reverse complement strand
TTATAATAGCCATGATGATGATAGTCATGATGGTGATGCTGACGATGCTGATGATGATAGCCATGTGGTGATGATGACGATGTTGGTGATGATGGTGGCGATTATGGTGATGCTGACGATGCTAGTGATGATGATAGCCATGATAGTGATGATGGCGATGTTGGTGATGATGATAGCCATGATGGTGATGATAGCCATGGTGGTGATGATGATAGCTATGGTGGTGATGATGATAGCCATGGTGGTGATGATAGCTATGGTGGTGATGATGATAGCCATGGTGGTGATGATAACGATGTTGGTGATGACGATAGCTATGGTGGTAATGATATTGGCGATGATGATAGACATGTTGGTGATGGTGACGATGTTGGTGATGATAGCCATGGTGGTGATACTGACGATATTGGTGATGATAGCCATGGTGGTAATACTGACGATGTTGGTGATGATGACTCTAGTCGATGAGCGTATCATGCTAATGAGACTGAAGCTAGCATTTGGCTTCATGTCTACTTTTACTGTGTACGCTCCTACCGATGTTGTAAACTCGACGTGAAAGAGATGTTCTACGCCAAACTAGCATCTGTATCTGACAGGTGTCCCTGGCGAGATATTCGTATTGTTATGGGTGACTTCAATGCGGTATCTGGCTGTGATCGAGCTGGCTATTTGTCTGTTGGTTCCTATGGTTCAGGAGCTGATGCCGGCAGCGAGAATAGCCTCCTTTTCTGGGACTTTGCTAGGTCCCAGAAATTGAGGATTTCTGGCTCCTGGTACCAGCGCCCAGACCCACATCACTGGATGTGGTACAGCAATGCGGGTAATGCAGCCAAGGAGACTGACCACACAATCATTAGAACTCGTTGGTAGATCCTCCAGAACTGCAGGGTGTATAAGAGTGCCGAGTTCTGTGGTACTGACCATAGATTGGTTGTGGCTACCCTCTGGGTTCACTTCAAAACTCCCCAGTGGTCTAATGATCACCCCAGAGTGTTTCACTTAGACAGGCTGAGGGAGAGGGAGTGTGCTGATGCAGTCTCTGGTCGTTTCGCAGGACTTGACAATCTGATGAACCCTGTACTTCTGTGGGACACTTTTAAGCACGAATCGCTTGGTGGACGTCCTAGAGCAGAACACATTTTCATCTCGCTGGAGACACTGGATGACACAGGTGCTTGTCGTGCGGCTCGTCTGACAGGGGATCGGGATTTAAACCGTTCTGTTAAGAAGGGACGAGGAATAGTTTATTAGGAATCTTGCAGAAGAGGTAGAAGGCCATTTCTTAGTAAATGACCTTCGTCCTGCATACCAAGCCCCGAGAAAGCTGAACTCCAAGCCCTCTTCACAAGTGACAGCAGTTCGCATAGTATGTGGCCAGATTGTCTCATAAAATGATGCGGTATGGGAGCGTTGGGCTGAGTATTTTGAGCAGTTGCACCAGGTTGACCAACCAACAGTTAACGTGGATGCGGGTAGTGCCGAGATTCCTTTGTTGTACCCACCCATCAGGGAGGATCCTCCTTCCATAACTGAAGTTAGGAGTCCGATCTCCAAGTTGTAAAGTGGTAAAGCAGCATGTATATGTGGCATTCCAGCTGAATTGTTAAAGGATAGTGCTAAACCCATGGCGCGGGGGTTGCATGCTGTCCTGGCTGCTATCTGGCGGTCCGGTACCGTTCCCCCTAACCTGTTGAGGGGTGTGGTCATCACTCTCAGGAAGGGGAAGGGGGGCCGATGGGACTGCAGCAACCACCGAGGCATCACACTGCTCAGTATATCAGGCAAGGTTCTCGTCCACATCCTTCTGAGACGTATCAAAGACTACCTACTGAAGTTTCAAAGGCTGGAGCAATCTGGATTCACTCCTGGTAAGTTCATAATAGACTGTATCCTTGCTCTTTGAGTCATTGCAGAGCGCCGTCGTGAGTTCGGGCTGCTTGCAGTCTACATCGACCTCAAGAAAGCGTTTGATATGGTGCATTGGGAATCACTCTAGGAGACCCTGAGAGTGACAGGAATGCCAACAATGATTATTGGACTAATAGCAAGTCTGTATACTGGTACTGAAAGTGCTGTAAAGTGTGGGGCAGGGGCGGGGGGACTGTCGAGCTTCTTTCCCGTCAGGCAAGGCAGTGAGGCAAGGCTCTGTCCTTGCACCAACACTTTTCAACACTTGCACGGACTAGATACTGGATAAAGCTACTGTTCAAAGTCATTGTGGAGCAACTCTTGGCAATATCAAGGTTACCGACCTTGACTTTGCTGATGATGTTGCTATTCTATATGAGTCCATGGAATTGTTAGTGGAGCTCTTGATGAAGTAATGAAGCAAAGCCCTTGGGTCTAGAGGTCTCCCGGACCAAGACCAAGATTCAGGACTTAGAGGGCTTGCTAGGAGAACCTGTTCGGTCGGTACGTGCTTTCGGGGAGGGCATTGAAGTCACAGAGAGCTTTACATACCTTAGTAGTGTAATTCATAACTCTGAAATGTCAGACC
>NC_091550.1:29317398-29322398 GCF_042767895.1 Penaeus vannamei | reverse complement strand
CAAAATCCCCGTCTTATTTGTGATTTTTATTTGTTCTTTAGGCGTTTCATTTGCTGCAGAAAATGAACCAGGGTATGATGGCTCAAAACGCGATTTTAAAAAATTCAGTCGCTTTGCTCCCAATCCCCTTTCTCTCTCTTTCTCACCCCTTTGCAATATATATATTTTTTTTATCTCATTAAACGTATCAGAGTAAAAAATGTCACACTCTTTCTCTCTCCATCTCTCGATATCTCCCAGATTCTCTTATCTCTCAGACTCTCTCGGTCTCTGACCCTTTCTCTCCTTCCTACAATAAAGTATCGACGTTTCGGTATCGCCTTAGACAATCTTGTGTATCAATGACCATCACTGATAAGGATGATTATGATAATGGTAATAACAACAACTACAGTAATAGTAAATGTGAAGATAATGATAATGATGATGATAACAACAGCAATGATAATGATAATAATATTAGTAATGACAATAACCAAAGCATGAATGAGGATACTACTGATGATAAACAAGACAAGAATAAACAAAGGTCGTCCTCTACAGTTCTCCTTGACCTTCGATGCCTCATCGGGGCCCTTCTTGCGCCGTTTCCTCTCCTCCGCTGGACGTGGAGGGGCAGCCTCGACCCACCACGCAGGTGCTGCGCCCGAAGCACTCAAGACTGATGCAGAAGATATTGGCAAATGGCGTCGGGATTCTGGTGGTATTCAGCCAGTTCTTTTTCGCGGCTCTACATCTAGCGTTAGCCTGTCTGTCAAAACATCAGAAAAGTAGAGTCACTCTTGACAGCCCTTGAACCATTTTTTCAGCCACTCCCCCCCCCCCCTGCTCTCTCCAGAGCTGTGGAGTAGTTGGCCGAACTCTACTTGTCATCTAATTCATATTTACTTGTTTATACTGGAGTGTGGCGCCCGAAGCACTCGATGTCCACGAGATAATGGCGGGCCTTCTTCACACCAATCAGTGCTTGTTCGATCAGTGTAATGCTGGCCGTCGCCCGCTGGCGTCTGTCCTCGCCACTCACGCGCTGACGCCGCTGAACATGGTCGTAATTTTGGTAGCACTTATACTACAAATTTAGGGAATGTAATACACTGGTTGTCAGCTCTCAGACAGGCACAGTTCAAGATACAACTTTCCCATGCGAAAGTTTTCTGATTGGGACATAAACTTATGATTCTTTGGCGAAGTAGTAGAAACTATCTGTGTACAAGCACACAACACACACACTTACACACACACACACACACACACACGCACGCACGCGTACATGCCCGCACACACACACGCACGCATACGCACACACTCACGCACACGCACACGCACACACACACACATGTGTATATTACAGACGGAATGTCATCGTTACAGGTGAAATATATATATTTTTAAAGTGACGAGTAGTACACAATATAATAACGTATCATCTCGCGAGCAGCAAGATGAAGCACAAACGACCATGAGGCTGAAGTCACGCAAAGCCTGGCGATCAGCCGAGGGATAGGAAAGCGATCTTTCTGTGCAGAAAAAATCACCCTTATCGCCATGCGGCTTATTATCGTCTTCCCCCGACAGCGTGTTACGGAGAGCGTCTCCGCATATTATGATCCTTGCGGGAGATACGGCAGCGCCGACGGAGCGCCTAAGTGAATGCTGACCCAGATGGCACCGCGAGACAAGGCCAGGCGCGGCAGTTACGGACTCCTGCTGCGGCTCCTACCTTCAGAGGGCGAATGTATCTTCCAGCAACATGTGTTATTACGGGCAGTTTCTAAGTGCAATATAATTGGTTGCGGTTATCAATGGCTTGACAAAATATGATGCAAAAAGTCAAAACTCTCTGCAGTATTCGTAGACCCAGTGTCCTATAATCATCAAACAATATTGTTACGAGAACTTGTGAAAAAGAAAATGTGAAGGTCACAGAAAATCTACCATCAATAAAGAGTATGATATCAAGTTCAGGAAGCCTTTAGATCTTTTTAAATATATTGGTGCCGGGAATAAGAACAGACAATTGCAACTAATTCTACAAAAAACGGAATATAACTGATTTCCTCGAAGTCAACTTATGTCCAGAGTCTTATACTATAAAAAAGACTCACATTAAACATGATATCACATGTTTGCATAAAAAGTTATTAACAATCTATCATCTGTTGCTATGAATTCTATCTGTTTCATATGTAAAACTAACCTAGTAGATCTGTTATTTTTATCTTAATATGCGGATAATGAATGTAAGGCGTCATATCTTGAGGTCTGCAGCATGAAGTTGCTATCATGACGTACAAAATGCTTTCCCTTTCTCTCTGTGTAAGGACCCCCCCCCCCCCCCCAAAAAAAAGGCCATTTATCTGGACATCAATTTTTCCTCATCAATCGTCGATAGCTTTGGTTGGTTCTAACCATCGCTTTGGCCAGAAGATTCTCCTGTCCTCGCCGCCCATTCCCTTCGCTAAATGGGTTTGGCCGAGTCCTCCGAGGTGAGACCTTCGTTGAAAACGCACTCTCACGAGGCTATAATTACGCGCTCCGTTTCGTCGTCGTCTCGGGAGATTCGCCGTTTTGCTGAAATGATCTCGGGAAAAAGGCGAAATGACCAGCGAATGAAACCCGCCTTCACATTATTCTGAGACGCGTCTCGGTTGACTTCCTGGATGCTTTCGACCTGGACGACCCTTCTCTAGGCAGCGACGGCCTTCTGATAGGCACCGCGCAGGGCGAAGGGAGCACTGAAATGTTTCTCTGTGATCATTCGAGTCCACTGTCAGGAGAGGCAAGCCTTTTCTAGCCAGAGGAACGATTTACATGTACTCATACAAATTCAAACCGTTTTTTTAAAACCATTTTATGAATATTCATAACATTTATCGCCAGTGACTAAGTCGTCGAAACTATATGAAACAAGGAATTAGCGCTACCCATTTTAAACAAAAGTGTTTGAATAACGAAACAAACTTTTTCCCTGCTAATGTAATGCCAACGCCAAACAGAACATTTATCAGTAATTACTTGTAGTGTTGTTGTGCACTTGCTCCAGCACAGCATAACAGGAAGAGCCCGGACATGCAATAGTTTCCGTAACAACGTAACGTTGATTTGGAAATCATGTTTTCTCTAATCAATTTAGATTCTTTCTCATCGGCAATAAATCTAAGTGCTCTTCTAACTTTTCCAATGACAGCGTTTGCAATGGCGAAGCAACAAAGCAAGTCAAAGCGGTCAGCTGCCGATGCTTAAGTAGACAAGAGCACCCACACTAACGCCTACCTGCACTTGCGCATAGTGCGTTGACACGCTTTCTTTCTATAACAGGGAGCAGGTTAATAGTCGTGGTTGAGCCTGTAACATGTTACATCACTAATAAATACTTTAACGAATATTCGCAAAATGTGTTTGCCATGATATAGTATGTTTTTTTTTTTCCCTTAGTAACATTTGCCATGATATATTATGTTTTTTTTTCCCTTTAATAACATCTTAGTCGAATGACATTCTGAGTATTGTGTACTTACTCTCCTGAGCTTTGAGCCCGATATACACGTCCCCAGCAGGCGCAGCGCTGGGCTGAGCGAGGGCGTCCAAAATGCAGCCCATCAGGCGTCCGAGGCACAAGCGGCCGCCGAGTCGGGAGAGACGGGCCCCGGCTGTCCGTCATGCGGGAGTCGCCGCCCAGACGGCACGATGGCATCCACGGGAATCCCGAAACACCGTAGCCATGCTCAGTAGTATAATCAAGAAACCCTGTAAAGTATTTCCCTGTGTCACTGCCTTCTAAATGTATTCCGCGGCTTCTAACTCGATTATTTTATTTCATTAGTATGCATAGGCTGTCTGCAGTAAGTTGTTCCGCGCACGCGTTCGTTCTCCCGCCACATGACTTCGGCCGAGAGAACTTATGAATATAAACTAAGACGGGCAGATTCGGAGGGAAGCAAAACTATAGATGAAGAGTTACATGGCATAGTAACGCAATTTTGTTACACGGAAATGTGTAAACACATCGAGGATTAGCTGCGTTGAAACTTTACAGCGATTTTTTGAAGTGCAGGCTATGATGTCTTACCACAATACATGGAGTTCCCTGTGGCATGGCGGGTATCAGTTTTCCAGACACAAATATAAACACCTGGAATCGACACACATCATGTAATACTTCAGTCATCATGTCTGGTGTAGACAAAAGGGCCCTCACTTCGCAAACGCTGTAGCGGCGTGCCAGCAGCCGGAGCGGAGGTCGCCGCCGCGCCCTGTGGCCCGGACTCGTCAATTGTGCCTGGCAGGAGACATTTGATTACACCTCCGGAGTGACCGATCGACCCCGCGCTCGGCTAAATCTCGCTTAATTACACTTCCAAGGAATAATATGCAGGAAAGAGCAGGCGGAGTGTGTAATCGAAAGTTCATAGATTAGGCGAAATTAGGACACGGGCCGAGGCTGGATTAGGGTACATCTGAGAGCGAATGCCTTCCTCGCGAGTCTTCCGTGCAGTTGCTAATGGAGAATGATTGGCTGAGAAATCTCCTCCTGCGCTGCAGCCGCCGCCGCGGGTTCTTCTGCGCTTACGCCCGAGCGTGGGCGCGGGCGGGAGATTCGGGCGCCGGGGAGGGCACCGTAGGACCGCTTGCCTTCTGGGCACGCCGAGTGGGCAGCCGACGGCCCGGGGGTCGGTTCCAGCCGTACCGTCGAGGCGACGGTGCACTTTGCAGTACGGCAATTGCAGGTTGCAGCAGCCTGCAGAAAGGATAACCAAAAGGGAAAAACAATCAGCTTCAGGATCTGTGAAACGATTATATACGCGTCTGTCTGATGTTCGGGCGATGTTGTGTCTATATTGGTTTAGGAGCGCTTGCGCGCGCGCACGTATTGCTTGATTGCAAGTGTGCTATTGCTAAAGATAATGTTAGTAACATCAGTAATGAAACTGCATATATATATATATATATATATATATATATATATATATATATATATATATATATATATATATATATAT
>NC_091550.1:29288602-29293602 GCF_042767895.1 Penaeus vannamei | reverse complement strand
TACCAAGCTTCCACAGACCAGCAACCTTCACCCCCCACAAAGTGCCCCATGTGCCCCCCTCCCTCCATTATTCCCAGCGCACAAGATGGCGCATCTGATATTGTCCGGTCACACGTTCCCTGCCATTACACCCTCCCCACCCCGACGGCGCCTCCACGTGGCTCCGGATATCATGCACGACAGCCTCGTACAAGAACCCTTTGGCCGTTTCGCTCCCCCAAAGTGCCAACAAGGCAGGACCAACTACAAGCAGCGTGAATTCTGCAGCGCCTCCGAGCACAGCGGCAGGGGCGTGCAGGCCATGCGACCCCATAATACGGACGAGGCGAGGGAGAGCGTGGCTGTGGGGCCAGGTAGCCTCGCCGAGGCACGCACGGGGAAGCTATAATTTACTCAATTTAGTATCTCAACCTAATAACCCCGGCCGTATTGACAGCCGAAATCAACCCCGCCGAGATTACTGCATAAGGCTCAGTGTGCCTCTGCGCGACGGCCGGCCCCCCTCCCCCCCATGGCCGCCGTCCCGCGCAGACCGACCGTACCAGCCCCGCTTTTTGAGGCCATTTCGTGTAGGAATGAGTGTGAATGGAATGTACTGTTTTTATGCTGCATGATTATGCTGATTGTGTGCTCTGGTGAGAGGGAATTTTCTCTATTATGTTTCCATGAGTACGGTGATAGAGGTGATTCTCTGACGGGAAGCCAACCTGCAGTATTTCTTCTGATTATAGGGTGATGCAACTTCTTGCTTGTACTTCTATGGCCCTCCCTGAGTGTCTTTGGCAACAGAACATTAAGATTTCTTCTGTGCCAAGTTTATGCGGTGCAACTTGCGAATCACACATCTCTAGGCCTACAAAGAAGTCTGATGTAACGACGAAAAATCCGTCAAGGACAGGCTCCCTGCGCTCTAATGACAGGTGCGGGCACTTTACGAGTAAAACACTGTGGATTAGACCTGTCTTGTCCACTGCGGGTTTTTCGTGGCCTTCATGCCCAAGAGAAAACGCGACTTCGCAGCGAAGGGACAACTCGCCGCACTGCGTCGACGCCTCCCACGCCAGCAGGAGGCCCTAGAATCCCGTCCTGGCGCACATTCCTTCCCCTCCGCGCCTTCCCTCCTGACGGCGTCCTCGGAGCAGCCCTTCTCCGGCCATCGAGCCGAGAGCGACGAGCCGTCTTCGCAAGCGGGTTACCATTACCCTCCAAAAAGCGATACAAATCTGAAATATATGGACTTACACTAGTAATTACCATAGACATTTTCACTGTAAATACACGCTTATCTGACGCAATCATTTTCGAGTGACCAGCCATGTAATTAAAGTGATATAGAATATGAGATCACGTGATATATTGCCGAAATTTAATATAGGTTTGTGACACGGAGGGCTATGTATCGCTTGTAATTTATGCAAGGAATAAACACCCTGTCAAGATTAATCAATCTTCCTTGCGGTTTACTGATAAAATTCGTATTGTGAGATGATACTGGCTTAGGAGGCAGAGATCCACACTTTACTAGATTTGGTCTGAAGGCAAGATTTATGGTAGAATCATCTCGAGACTCTAACGTCATTTTTAACAACGCTTTCACACGAGCTGTAAAACACAGTATTTAAGAGTGCCGCAGCGGTAAATAATTTGATAATTTCTCTCCCACTGATATAAACTCATACTTGATTTATTTAACGAAAATAAATCCAACGCGCGGATGTATTTTATTACCCGCAGGCAGACCGCCATTATGCCCTCGCCATCCAGTGCTGCACCGCAAAAGCGCCTTGGGTCGAGCCCGCCGCACTCTCCAACGTGACCATCAGCCTTACGGGCTCGCCTGGCGTCCTGACCCCGTAATGGCGTGGGCAGAGTCAAGGACACAGACTCAGATCTTTAACGGAGAAAATATTACGAGGATTAATCAGGAGTGTCCGGGCTCGAGGCCTACAAGCATCCACGTGGAATATCGGGGTCGGGGAGGGTGCAGGAGGGGCTTTAGAGGCGGGTCATAAATGTTTATCCACAAATAAGACGACGAATGATAAGAGGCGGGCGACGCCGACGATCGTGCGTCCACATTTCCGACGGCTCTCCCTGTGGTCGGCATCGAAGCACCTGAGCAGGAGAGGCTTCCACTCCGAGAGCGCGAAGACCTCACTCGCCGACCGACGCTTCGTTAACCCTATTTAACCCTCATCCGCCTCGCATTCATCTCTGTCACATTAGATAATTAAACCTAAATACAAATTTTATTTCAGGTGAGGATAATTCTTGGAAAAGCTCTGCGAACACCAGTTCAGTGATGTCCATGTATAGACAAGCAGCCAGATTATTATGGAGCACGTTGCCAGTAACTTCATTCCTATATCGAAGCATGTCATGTAACCATCGCCGACGCCTCTCGCCTCGCTCTTGCTCTTACTTCTTCCTGTTCTTCCTCTGCTGAAGTTGTTTATTTACACTGTCGTTGCGGAGGCCATTTCATCAGTGCAGCCTTTCAAGTTCTGTATGGATTTCAAAAATATTTTTTTCGTTATTGGAATTTAGGATCAAGTCTTGTTAACAGTACATTGTAAAAGCAAGACGGTAATCCTGGTCGGTACTTGCAAAATACACGTAGACGGAGATTCCCCTTCGCAGTATATTTGGTACGAGTGTATGTGTAGCGCCGTGTAGTGGTGGGTGTAGGTAGTACAGTCCTAGTGGGAAGTAATGACGCGTAATTGCTAGTTACGGAGCCCAGGCTCGTCGGCCACTAAACTAGGATAGTACTTTTAAGCCCAGTGAAAATATCTGGACGGGCGCACGGACCTTGACTACAGCAGCTTTTCCCTCCGTCGTCTTTTAGATGATTCATTTAGACAATTTCTTAGTGTAAGTCTCCACGATTTTTCACGGCTTGTTTCCGCTGACGTGGCCATTTTTTAGCCACGATGAACGCGTCGTACATCCCAAGCGAACCTTAAAGCCGACTGGTCCATATAGGGGATAAATTCGAGATTTCTCCTTTAAATATCAGAGATGGGGATCTATAATTAAGCGTGGGCTCATGAGGGCTGACACGCATAGCTCAGGTATGTGAGCGCCGCTACACGCAATGGGCTCTTTGCTTGTTTCTTGCCTCGGCTTTGGCTCTCGCGTTGCATCGGCTTCCCCACACGTCGTTAAGGGCATCGGGGGCTTGGATTTGGGGAACAACACAATGGTATGATTACAGGAGATCCACCTGCGGCTGATTACACACTCCCTCCGTGAGGATAGGCCTTTCCTGCCGGCGGTCGTGACGGCTAACCTGCGGCATCCTGTGGAGGGGGGGGGGTAATTTTGTTACTGTATTTGACTACAACATCAAGTTACTTTTCTTTGGAGACAAGTAATTGACAGTCCTCACACCATCTCCCCCCTTCACATCGCCCCCGTATTTCTCATCTCCCTTGTTTCATTATATATGTTGGTCTTATCGGTCCTGTCATATCTCACAAGGATTTCTCGTATTCATCGTTTATTATATGTTCATCTCTCCCTTATCCCTCACTCTTTTACGATCTCATCCAGTTTCTATCTGCCTTTGCCATTCTCCTCCATTCCTTGCGCATCTCCCATGCTCTCCTCTTGATCGTCCTCCACCTTTTGCGAATGCTGTTTCTTTCCCCGTCCGCTGTCCTCTGCCTCCTGTATCTGTAATCAGTAGGTTTCCCCGTGTAGTCTTGGGCACACTAAGATCTGATTACTCATTCTGACTAGACGAGAATGGGCTCATTCCATCAGTTTTGTGACGCTTAGACCCTGTACGAGAGTGCCGCGTCAGTCCAGCTCATCCTCGTGACGCGGGCGTGACGGGCCATTCCAGAATCGTGTTACGGGGGCGTTACAAGTGAGTCCCCGTCTTGTGCGAGCGGCGTGTGGCAGCGGCGCGTCAGGCCGACTCGCTAATGTCTCTTGATGAGCGTGGAACCACCTGACTTGTGTATCGAGGTATCATTAGCCTTCCCTCACTCGCCTTCCCGGCCGCTGGTGCGATTACGCTCGATTTCAGACGCTGCTATTAGGCGCACTTCGCCGGGCCCCTACACGACACCCCGGCCAGGTATTTGGGACAAGTTTATAAGGAAGTAAGTTATGGCGGCCCAATATGTGATCATCCCCGTGAAATCGACAAACACTCGAGCCATCAGCCCTGCTGATCATCTCTCGAGCTGCCCAGAGAGAGAGTATTATAGACCTTATTTCCACGTACTGGACGGTGCAAAATACGTTGGCTTTTGCTTTACTCGGCTATTACGACTTCCAGGTGAAATTCGGCCTAGTTAACCAAGCGAATAAAGCACAAAGTATAATTTGGCTCTACAACAAGGATTATTCGGTCTTACAGAAAACCCGCACCTATGGCGTATGTAAAGAGAGGCAAATACGAGATAAGCATTCAGGACTACGGATGCCCTTTGAGCAGTAGGTTTAGCGTATGCGACAGGGAGGTTGTTCGCCCCAGGCCGCGTGCCAGGTGCTGTAATCAAAATGATGTTACAATTTATGTTACAGTATTTATTGTGCGCCTCTCTAGGTGGTTTGCCACGGCATATACTTAGTGCTTGCTTGCATTTTATAGATGTGACACGAATCAAAACAAGACAATAAATTTTCTCCCCACTAAAGGTCGAGGTTCGTGAGAGGGACTAAAGTGGAACAAATATCATCAGCGACGTTAGAAAGTATAGCAAAATGAAGGTGTCACTGGCATCGCTGCGGGCCAAGGGGGAAGCGAAGGTAGCGGAAAATGATGCGCAAAGGTAATTAATTTCTCATTTACATAGACTATCTCGTAAACGTTACTTAAACTTAGGGTTTCGTGGAAATCCGTGACTATTTAAGAGACGCCCAGGGGAATCTAGGTCATCTGGCTTGGGTCACAGTTTCGGCGCGTAAAGAGCAATGAAATTAAATTTTGGTCCCAAAGTAGATCCATGATATTATCTCCATTAGATCAGGCCTACTTAGAGGCG
>NC_091550.1:29273602-29276102 GCF_042767895.1 Penaeus vannamei | reverse complement strand
GAGACAAGAACCGAGAGACGGAAGGGAAGGAAGAAAGGGAGAGACACGAACCGAGAGACGGAGAGGAGGGACACGAACCGAGAGACGGAAGGGAGGGAAGAAAGGGAGAGACACGAACCGAGAGACGGAAGGGAGGGACGAAAGGGAGAGACACGAACCGAGAGACGGAAGGGAGAGGCACGAACCGAGAAACGGAAGGGAGAGGCACGAACCGAGAGACGGAAAGGAGAGACACGAACCGAGAGACGGAAGGAAGGAAAGGGAGAGACACGAACCGAGAGACGGAAGGGAGGGACGAAAGAGAGAGACAAGAACCGAGAGACGGAAGGGAAGGAAGAAAGGGAGAGACACGAACCGAGAGACGGAAGGGAGGGACGAAAGAGAGAGACAAGAACCGAGAGACGGAAGGGAGGGAGGAAAGGGAGAGACACGAACCGAGAGACGGAGGGAGGGAAAGGGAGAGACACGAACCGAGAGACGGAAGGGAGGGAAGAAAGGGAGAGACACGAACCGAGAGACGGAAGGGAGAGACACGAACCGAGAGACGGAAGGGAGGGAGGAAAGGGAGAGACACTAACCGAGAGACGGAAGGAAGGACAGGGAGAGATACGAACCGAGAGACGGAAGGAAGGAAAGGGAGAGGCACGAACCGAGAGACGGAAGGGAAAGAGGAAAGGGAGAGACACGAACCGAGAGACGGAAGGGAGGGAAGAAAGGGAGAGACACGAACCGAGAGACGGAAGGGAGAGACACGAACCGAGAGACGGAAGGGAGGGAGGAAAGGGAGAGACACTAACCGAGAGACGGAAGGAAGGACAGGGAGAGATACGAACCGAGAGACGGAAGGATGGAAAGGGAGAGGCACGAACCGAGAGACGGAAGGGAGGGACGAAAGGGAGAGACACGAACCGAGAGACGGAAGGGAGGGAGGAAAGGGAGAGACACGAACCGAGAGACGGAAGGAAGGAAAGGGAGAGGCACGAACCGAGAGACGGAAGGGAAAGAGGAAAGGGAGAGACACGAACCGAGAGACGGAAGGAAGGAAAGGGAGAGATACGAACCGAGAGACGGAAGGAAGGAAAGGGAGAGGCACGAACCGAGAGACGGAAGGGAAAGAGGAAAGGGAGAGACACGAACCGAGAGACGGAAGGATGGAAAGGGAGAGGCACGAACCGAGAGACGGAAAGGAGGGACGAAAGGGAGAGACACGAACCGAGAGACGGAAGGGAGGGAGGAAAGGGAGAGACACGAACCGAGAGACGGAAGGAAGGAAAGGGAGAGACACGAACCGAGAGACGGAAGGGAGGGACGAAAGGGAGAGACACGAACCGAGAGACGGAAGGAAGGAAAGGGAGAGACACGAACCGAGAGACGGAAGGGAGGAAGGAAAGGGAGAGACACGAACCGAGAGACGGAAGGATGGAAAGGGAGAGGCACGAACCGAGAGACGGAAGGGAGGGACGAAAGGGAGAGACACGAACCGAGAGACGGAAGGGAGGGAGGAAAGGGAGAGACACGAACCGAGAGACGGAAGGGAGGGAGGAAAGGGAGAGACACGAACCGAGAGACGGAAGGGAGGGAGGAAAGGGAGAGACACGAACCGAGAGACGGAAGGGAGGAAGGAAAGGGAGAGACACGAACCGAGAGACGGAAGGGAGGAAGGAAAGGGAGAGACACGAACCGAGAGACGGAAGGGAGGAAGGAAAGGGAGAGACACGAACCGAGAGACGGGAGGGAGGGAGGAAAGGGAGAGACACGAACCGAGAGACGGAAGGGAGGAAGGAAAGGGAGAGGCACGAACCGAGAGACGGAAGGAAGGAAAGGGAGAGACACGAACCGAGAGACGGAAGGGAGGGACGAAAGGGAGAGACACGAACCGAGAGACGGAAGGGAGGGAGGAAAGGGAGAGACACGAACCGAGAGACGGAAGGGAGGAAGGAAAGGGAGAGACACGAACCGAGAGACGGGAGGGAGGGACGAAAGGGAGAGACACGAACCGAGAGACGGAAGGGAGAGACATGAACCGAGAGACGGAAGGGAGGGAGGAAAGGGAGAGACACGAACCGAGAGACGGAAGGGAGGGACGAAAGGGAGAGACACGAACCGAGAGACGGAAGGAAGGAAAGGGAGAGACACGAACCGAGAGACGGAAGGAAGGAAAGGGAGAGGCACGAACCGAGAGACGGAAGGGAGGGACGCAAGGGAGAGACATGAACCGAGAGACGGAAGGAAAGAAAGGGAGAGACACGAACCGAGAGACGGAAGGGACGAAAGGGAGAGGCACGAACCGAGAGACGGAAGGAAGGAAAGGGAGAGAAACGAACCGAGAGACGGAAGGAAGGAAAGGGAGAGACACGAACCGAGAGACGGAAGGAAGGAAAGGGAGAGACACGAACCGAGAGACGGAAGGAAGGAAAGGGAGAGACACGAACCGAGAGACGGAAGGGAGGGACGAAAGGGAGAGACACGAACCGAGAGACGGAAGGAAGGAAAGGGAGAG
>NC_091550.1:29256102-29258602 GCF_042767895.1 Penaeus vannamei | reverse complement strand
CGAGGGACATGCACTAATTAGCCGGATCTTTAGAGGCGAGGAAAAGCTATCACATGTCACAAGCCCAAGTTGATGCTTCGAAATGATCGAATAATGAGAGAAAAACTGGAAACGTTGCCTCGCCACACAGGAAGTTTATCGCAGAACTTGTTGGTAGAGCTGTAGGCGCCAGGTAGTCCCGCCGAGGGCCCAGCTCATTCACAAACCAGCAGCCGTTCTGCTCTTTTTTCTTCTGTCTGCCAAGGAGAGGGAGTTTGCTAGCTTGTGATGTTAACGTATTCCATTTTTATATTAAAGTACATTGGATATATTTTTCATAGCGACCTGCAACTATAATTTAGTTATAAACCTTGTTTTTGGTGTCCTCTGATCGTGGTCTGTATTCGTGCATTTTATAGAATTGCCTATAATTACCGAAACAATTTATGTACAAGGTATCCACATAGGGTGTCTGAATAAATTACGGGGGAGTGATATTCGTTGTGTCTGAAATGACGGCGATTCGTCTTCTCTGCAGTGCGTTGCGTTGCCTTCCGCACCAAGGCCAAGCGCCAGCAAATTGACCCTACCTATGTTAGGCGCCTGAAATGATTCATTCCAGGTTTTTACGCGCAGTGCTGCTGACGGGACCGGGGCAAAAACGACCTACTTTATCAGCCGATGGCACTTACAAGATCATCCGTTTTCTTCTCCGCGCCAGAAGTGATTACGCCGCCTCAAAAATGTTTGTGAAGAGAGTGAGCGCGAACGCCTGTGATGGCACCAACTGCTAATTCGGACACTAAAAATCTCGCAGCCTTGGTCTGTTCTCCTCTGGCCCGCGCGTGATCATGGCCGTGGAGTTGTGTCCCCTGCACCCCCTCCCCCACCTAGTGACTCCCCCCCGGCGAGCCTCATCCCGGTGAGGTGGCGGGATTCATGCCCTGGAGTGGGTATGCTTAGTGTACTGCAAGTCACCTTCATCTGCGATACACGTACAGCAAATTGCACTTCTTATCGCGGTCAAGAATCTATCAAAATCAGGAATTACAACTTACCTTCGTGCCGCCGGCATCATGGGGATCCTTTGCCTTTAGATACTTAACAAGTCGTCTAAGTTACGGATTAAGAGAGGCGCACATAAAGGCCGTGGGAAAGCGTACCCCAGTCCCGGCCGCGCTGCGCAGTGGTCGCGGCCCCGGCAGCCAGCCACCTGTGCTTGCATGACTCATCTCGAAGCCCCGGTCGCGGCCTGCCAGGTGGGACGCGCTGGCTGAGGGCGCGGCGGCTGGAGGAACCTCGCGTCCTTATCTCCATCAATCGGTTTCGTCCTTGCGCCGCGTCGCCATCGCGTGCCTGCAGACATTGTGCTCTGCTGCGAAGGGAATGAGCGGGAGGAACGCTGCGGCGCTGCCCGAAAATGCGTCTGACAGGACAACCCAAGAACGCTAAAAAAAAAGAGGTGGAACTACACAAACACGTCCCTGGGGGCACCCCAAGCAGTACTGAGAACTAATCCTATAAGGAATATATTAATTGCGACATGTGTCGGATCACCACAAAAGCCATGTCTGCAAAATGACTACGAGCCATAAATGACGAAATTCCCATTTGTTGCATTTAATGTAACCCGTGACGAATCTTTTCTATCATTTATTTTTTGTTATCTCGCCTCCAGCAATTGTTAAATTATTGTGACATGAAAATCACCGACAATAACTGGATGACGTGACAAGATAGAGAAAACTGGAAAATAAGGTTGTAGTTTTTTCGTCAGACCCAGTCATGATTCTTTTATTTTCGCAGAAAATGCTTATAATGACCATAAGCATAACATGTTCACGTTCATTGTTGCAGTACATTAACGGGAACACATCGATTCCTAAATTTAGATGAAAGTGTGAACTAACACATTTCATAAACGCATTTTCGGGCAGACGGTCTATGGACAACTTCACACAAGCAAACCCCATGTTGCGTTTGCCAAGGTGTGAAGTAATGCAATGCCAGTCACATTTGCCTCTGGATATTTCTGTTTCTTGGATGGGCTTCGCAGCGTGATAGGTTTTCATAGTTTAGGCTGTGATAAAGATCAGACTTTCTGGAAATGAGAACACAGACCGGAGAAGATAGTGTCCATGATCAGAGTCATGATAACAGATATGAGGGGCACAGTAAACAACGAAGGCGTGGTAGCTTTATTCCCTGCAGTATGTAAATTATCCATTTCCGGCGTGCGAATGCACTTCATCTTGTTTTACCGTCTTTGTTACAGCTGCATGTAGTTGATAATCTGGATCCATGCGTAATTTATACAGTGTGGACGAGCGGTTGACCTTGAATTCATCAAATCCATGGAATAAACAGACAGAATATTGTGTCCTTCCTCGTGTTTGTCTTGCCTTAGAGCTGGTGATCTTGATGTAACTAATGAACTGATAATTCAATACCATTTTAAGAACCTTGATATAAAAACTCAGGGTTGGTTCCTCAATTTTCATCGACATACGTGAGATGACCG
>NC_091550.1:29216102-29223602 GCF_042767895.1 Penaeus vannamei | reverse complement strand
GTCTAAATCTCAGTGATTAGCTGCTCCCGCGCGGCTCTGCGATCCATCATGTTAATCTTCGGTCGCCGTAACGAGTATTCGGCGTGTTTGTCCGGACTCCGAGCAGGACTCAATCGAGTTGGTTATTTCGCCCTCTAATCTAATCCACTTCAGACCGTAACTGGAACCTCATGATTAAAGCTCGTAACTTGCAATCAATCTATTATCAGCCTCACCACCATGGCTTACGCCGTAGCGGGCGGGGTAACGGTACAGCCCAGGCGGGAGAGGAGGCCACCGGACCTACCCCGTGACCGGAGAGAGATGGGGGGGGGGGTGAGAGGGAGAGGGGCAGAGAGAAAGAGAGAAAGAAGGAGAGAGAGACAGAGAGAAAGAAAGAAAGAGAGAGAGATAGACAGAGAGAGGAGAGAGAGGGGAAGAGAAACAGAGAGAAAGAAGAGAGAGAGAGATTTAGATTAGATTAAAGATCTAGTTTTAATTCCATTTGTTACAATGGATATTCTTTGCTGTGACATACTGTCTGTTTCATTTTGCCCAAATCTCCCCCATGAGCAAGGAATGGCCGGGGTTACCATTCCCTGGCCGGGCGTGGGATTGAACGTAGGTCCGCAAGATTGCGAGACCAGCACGTTACCGAGAGAGAGAGAGAGAGAGAGAGAGAGAGAGAGAGAGAGAGAGAGAGAGAGAGAGGAGAGAGAGAGAGAGAGAGAGAGAGAGAGAGAGAGAGAGAGAGAGAGAGAGGGAGAGAGAGAGGATAATGATATAATAATAAAAAAAAACTTTACTTCCAATTTACATTGGGTTTTCATTACAATATACAAATAAATATCATTATGATCATACATACAGGTGCATATAACATATACATAAAATGAACGCAAAATATGTTTCATTGAAAGAGATTTTTCTATGTACATTATTCTCTGATTAATCATAAAAATGACATCCAGACAGTTATAATGAAAATTCCCACATTCTTTGTATGATGTACAAAATTATCATAAATCAATTTTATGTAATCACATTCATATATTGGTTCAATTCTGTAAAATAGGATTGATTTTTGTTACTATAAAATTGTAAAGTAGAATTCATATATTTGATATAGTACATTAGCCTCCTTGCTACGCAAAACTATGGCCATATATATATATATATATATATATATATATATATATATATATATATATATATATATATATATATATATATATAAATGGAAATACATATAAAACATATCACAGCATAGTACTGAAATAAATATTCAACACGGAATTCTATAGAATATTGCATTATACTGTAATCTTACTTTAAATTAATTGAAATTATTTAGAGTTGCATTTTACATACAGTTTATATAAGATTATTCTTTGTGTGTTGGAATCTGATTCCATATCTGCGGGCCTCTCACCGTTATCCTTTTTGAGCCCAATACTTGTTCTTGGTACATATAAGTTGTCTCTTTGTTTCGTAATTGTGCCTGTTATATCGTTCAGGGTATGAAGACTGAGCAACCACTCAGGAAAGCACTGGTGCAAGCTTTTAAAGATTAAAATACATATGTCATATATGTCTCTTACTTATATTTAACCATTCCTATTGATTCAAAGTAGGAGTTATATTTAAGTAAGACTACAATGGCAACTTTAGCAGCGAAGTTTTGCAACCTTTGGACTCTTTCAGTCTGTTCTTTTCTTGTTACTCGCCAAATTCTTGAGCAATAGTTGATAAAACTCAATGCTAATGGTTGTACAACTATTATTCGTGTTGAGGTATCAAAGGTCTCCTATTCTATTAAGATAAAAGAGGATGCCATTAACCTTTCTGCTTATATCATCTACTTGAGAGTTGAAATTCACATATTGATCAAAATAGACTCCTCATTTTTTTACCAGTCTTAGGTAGTATACGGTTGTTGCTGAAATTTATAAAAATACCATATGATTGTTATGAGATCAAAATTCGAGAGCCAAAAATACAATGTGTTTTGCTTTCATTCAAAAGTAAACCATTGCACTGGAAATACATCTTCACAGATGATAGGGAACTTTCTGTTTTCTCCATCAGCTCTGCAATATTGTTAGTATCTCCAGGTAGTAGTATTGAACGACGAGGCAATCTAGTATATGTTCTGACAGGTCATTAACATATATAGAAAAAAGAATTGGACCTAGCACAAAACCCTGGGGAACACCGTAGCAGACATTCCTCTGGGTAGAAAACCAAAGAGGATTTTTCTTTGAGCAGTTTATGGCTTACACTATCGAAAGCCTTCGATAAGTCTAACAGAATGAGGAGAGACAACTTCTTATTACCTATAATATCAATAGCAATTGAGGTGTTTACAATGATTGTGATGTAAACTACAATAACTGGCAATGAGTCTTTCATAAAGTGATAGGGAACGCAATACACAAGATTAATTATAAAAATATTATTGGAACCCTCATTAGAGTTATTAGTCCTAGTACCGATGCTCTCATGTAAGGGATGATTTTCTCGTGACTTCCAACATCTTCAAAATAATCATTGCAATTTTCAACTATCTCCTTTAAATTATTGGTATCAGTTCACTGACTAGAGTTACACTAATTGTCTGGAATAATTTTCCTGGTGGTTTTCCATGTAGCATTCATACTATTTCTACTCTCTTGAAATTTTCCGTTATAATAGTGTTTTTGCCTGTATCTATAACTATTTTGACTCGTTTCTTTTCTGCTTTGTAATTTTCACGTAAGGGTATATCAGAGTCACCAGCCTGAATCCTTCTCCCAATCTTATCTGTAGAGTCAAAAGCAGCTTTTGTCATTAGTTATCCATGGGGCTGGTGGTCTGATTCCTTTTCTCGTCATGACACTTATCCATACAATTCAGAAAACGTTATGTAAGATTGAGACTTGCAAACTGACATTGTTGGTAAGAAAAATACCGTTTAAGGAGGGAGTCTGTTCTAATAAAAGATAAAAAATGATTTGGATTATAGTTTTTAAGACATCGAGATGTTTGGTAAACAGGTTGCCGTTTTCGTTTACTTAACTTGAGTGTGGCATATATCAATTCGTGATCTGCTATTGGGCTAGGCATTAACTCAATATCGGAGATAATTTCAGGTTTATTAGTTATTATTATTAAATCTGAAAGTGTTGCAAAGTTCGAGGTTATCCTTGTTGTTTTTCTTATCATCTGAGCTAAATTCATATTTTTTATTAGTTTGCTCATTTTGTTACCAGGTACTAATAGATTATCACTGAAATCCCCTACTAATCTGACTGTTTTGTTTCGGAGGCAAATATCTTCAAAACAATCTGAAATATACTTATAAGATGTAGCATGTGCACTAATACTAGGGAGGAGCCACGTTTCACTTATGCATAAGATATCAATGCCCTTTCCTCGATCTTTATGACAAAGGATGGATTGAGATATGTCAACAAGGCCCCTTTTCTCGTTTTTGTCATTGGCACTAACTTATTGGCCAAAATCCTATTCTTGGCAATAACGGTGGAACAGTTTACTCTTGTGGTCATACATATGGCAAGAACATTTGATTTGCTTGTGTCCATTGTGACTAAATATTTTGTGATTAATAAAAACTAACAATAATCGTAATACACCATACCTATCCAAAAGGATACCTCCATCATCACTCCTCAACACTTATAAAACATATTTCATCTAACTCACTAGTGCCAAGCCTGAAGTTTAGATGTTTATATTATTGAAATGCCATTATTAGAGCTCAATTCCTTAAACTTATCATTAAATTTCTTGACTCCATTAGCTAAATCATCTAAAGTCAGAGGAGGTACTAGCTCACATACATAAATACCTGTTCTCATTCTTCTTTTTAAGATCCAAAATCAATGAGGCAATATCATCCAGTATTAAGTCTGGACTTACGTTATCTATCAGTTCGTGGATTCCACAGTATAGGATACATCTGGCAGGAGTTCATTCTAACATTTAGTTGACCCAGCTTCTTAAGATGTCAGCAGAAGCACCCGGGATGGTGCGGATGGCGCAGTCCTTGCCGAGATCCGACACCCTGGCGTGTCGGAGGTTGAGTCGTCGAAGAGTAGCGTTTTCTCGCGCACGATCGTTTAGTCTGTTGATTGTTACGTGCGCGCTCTGGATCAGCTTGATTAATTCTTCAGTTTCAAAGTCCTTCTTTTCGTTTTTTCTTAAAGTTTGTTTATCAAATGGATCGCACGCTTCCTCGCCTCGTTGATTATGAGTTGAGGGATGGGCTTTCATAATTAAATCAACAAGCTTGTCTATGCCCGTAGCACGACACCGTTTTTGCATTCCAATGAAATAGGTAGTCCCAGCTTGGATTCTCAAGGGTTCGCTGTCGCTTGGAGATGCGTTCGGAATTGCTTCCCTTCTTCGTCCCATCGGAAGTTACATTATTCATCGTGCGCGTGCGCGAATTTTGACGAATTTGGACAGAGGGATTCTTTATATCTAGCTATTATAAATCACTGCACTTTAAATATAGGACTATTTCACAACCAAAATATGCACTTTTACTTCACAGAGATGCAGTTTTGTTGTCCATACATAGAAGAGAAATGGGCGAGCCCGGTCTTGCGTGCGTTTGTTTACACTTTCAGAGAGAGAGAGAGGGAGAGAGACAGAGAGAGAGAGGGAAAGAAAGAGAGGGGGAGAGATAGATAGAGAGAGAGAGGAGAGGAGAGAAGAGAAGAGAAGAGAAGAGAAGAGAAGAGAAGAGAAGAGAAGAGAAGAGAAGAGAAGAGAGAGAGAGAGAGAGAGAGAGAGAGAGAGATAGAGATAAGATAGGTTAAGAGAGAGACAGACAGATAGAGAGAAGAGAAGAGAGAGAGAGGGGGGGGGGGGGAGGGGGTAGACAGAAGTAGAAAGAATCCTGAAGAACCTCAGTGAGACAAAAGCAGTAGGTCCAGACGAAATAAGCCCACGCCAACTGAAGAGATGCTCTAAAGAACTTTCAATCCCAGTTTCTCTCCTGTTCAACAAATGTATACAGCAAGTAAAATGGCCATCGAAATGGAAACTAAGCAGGATTGTTCCAATTCATAAGAAGGAATAAATTAGAAGTCAAGAAATGTCATCCTGATGCACTGCTCTCTGTTGTCAACAAGATTCTTGAGAAGATAATTACTGCACGTGTCACAGAGCATCTTAATAAGTACAATCTGATGTATTCCCGTCAATTCGGATTCAAGAAAAAACACTCTCCATCTGCTAACATCTGCCTGGAGTAGCGCCCCTGGCCGCGGCCAGAGCACTGCTGTGGTAACTCTTTACATCGAGGGAGCCTTTGATCGAGTGTGGCACGGCGCCTTGGTTGGAAAACTATGTAGAGTTGGCGTAGATGCGCATTTCTCAGTCTGCTTACGTCATGACTATCTTACCAACAGACACATAAGTGTCCTGAATGGAAGAAAATCATCACAGTTCGCATTTAGGGCAGGCATACCACAGGGGAGTGTCCTGGGGCCTCTCTTGTGGAACATGTTCATTAATGATTTATTGCGCAAGCTTTTGCGGACGATATAACTGACAAGCTTTTGCGGACGATATAACTGACAAGCTTTTGCGGACGATATAACTGACAAGCTTTTGCGGACGATACAATACTGTAAGTTATTTACAATACCCAGGATGAAGTAGTGACATTTACACAAACAACGTACTGCAAAAAAGAAAAAAAAAAAAAAAAAATCCTAACGTGGGGAAATAGATGGCAGGTGAAGTTTTCGCCCAATAAGACTCACCTCATGGTGATTGCCAGAACTCTCCCAACCATCAATCTCTTCTTCGATGGTAAAGCTCTGCAACCCCAAGATGAAATAGAAATGCTGTTTCCTACAACAAAAAACTCACTTTCAAGACACACTTTCAGAACATCACCAGGAAAGCATCAAGAACCTTGAGATGGATTTCATGGCTCCTAGACGCAAAAGGAAGAGAAGTCCTCTACAAAGCCCAGATCCGCTCTGTAATGGAGTACGCTTCTCTGACGCCGGAAGGGGCTGCCAAGAAGCATCTCGATCTCCTCGATAGAGTACAAGCCAGAGCCTTAATTAAGCACAATCAGTGGTGAAGATCCTAGGCTTCCAAGCAACCTTCAGAGTCTCCAACAGCGGAAGGACGTGGCGGGTCTCAAAATCCAAACGGAGCAAGTGCCACACATGCAGCCACTGCGGCAGCCAGTTCTTCGGACGACATGTACCACCAGGGCCGTGGATAGAGTGCCGGAAGCACTGAAGGAGCCACACAGCAGGACATGGCACTAACAGAGACTGTTTATTCCTAAGTGCACTAGGATGTGGAACACTGTCATCCTAAGTTCCTAGACTTCCTGTACATAGGATTCAAAGTTTTAAAACTCTTATAAATGGAATTTTACCAATTATGTTTTAGTTGCATATTAATTTTAAACTTTGTTTTTAGCTTTAGTTACGTATATATTTAGCTGTGTATTTATTAGTGCTTTATACAACTGGTTTGGCTTTTATATAATGTACTTTAAAAGTGTAAATTTTAGCCAATAAATAAGGAGACCTAGCAGTCAAAAGCTGTCTCATTTACCGGCACTGTAATCGAATCACTCAATAAGAAAGAGAGAAGAGGAGAGAGAGAGAGAGATAGAGATAGATAGATAGAGAGAGAGAGAGATACAGAGAGAGAGAGAGAGAGATACAGAGAGAGAGAGAGAGAGAGAGAGAGAGAGAGAGAGAGATACACAGAGAGAGAGAGAGAGAGAGAGAGAGAGAGAGAGAGACTAAGTAGCAAATACACATTTTATCTCTTTGATTCTCCCTCTCTCTTTTCTCTCTCCCTTTCTCTTTGTGTTACCCTCCCACCTTCTCTCTCATCTTTCTTCTTCTGTATCACAGTATAAATATATATATTGTGATACAGATTTACGATGCGAATTTCTGTGAGGTTGTTGTCAGCCGAGGGTTAAAGACCCCAGAAAGTTTCTTTCGGCTTCGCGAGCGTCAGCGATTCATTGCCTATTGCTAAGTTCAGAAGGGCGATGCCTCTCCCCGCTCGCCCGCGTCGCACAACTGACCGCGATGCGAGCTCTCATCGTTGAGCGCATTCTGCGGCTCTGCAGAAAGGCTCGTGACTCGATGGCTCTTCTCCGTCGCCACCCAGGTTAAGCCGCAGTGCACAAGGCCGATGGAAGGTTCCCCACCGAGCGGCAGTCTTCCCCTGTCCCCGACGAGCCTCGCGTGGCGGCAGCGCAGCGTCACCTGAACGGATGATTTCGAAGATGGCCAGTGAAGGTCAGAAGTCAAGGCAAGTTAAATCATTATTAATGTGCGCATAAATTAATAATATATGTATATGTCAATTACTCCATCAGGCTAATGAGTTTGTGCACGTAGTCGCTAATGATGTTTTAATCCTCTTTGCATAAGATCACAGTTATGTGAAATTAGTTTATGTTGAATGGCTCCATGTATATTCATTTGGCAATTAGCCAGGTCTGCATTAGTTACGCTGCGA
>NC_091550.1:29208248-29213248 GCF_042767895.1 Penaeus vannamei | reverse complement strand
GACATGTGACGGAGGGAAGTGGGGCTCCGGCGAGGCATGAGGAGGAAGGGGCGGGCGACGGACGGGAGGCAACTCCGTCTCCCTTTGCGCTTCCTCTGCCTGCACACCGCGGCCTGCGGAGCCGCTGCCTCCTGATTGATAGATTCAATTCTGAGGAAAATAAACATATTCATTGATTACCAAAGGAAGATAAGCTAATGGATTCGCCGATATGTAAATATTTTTTTCTGGTAAAAAAAAAAAAAAAATATATATATATTATTGTGGATATTAAGAGCCTGAGAAGTCCGGGCCTGCGGGCATCAGGGTCATTGTCCAGGCCAGATCAGCAACCCGGAATGAGGAGTCAGCATACTGACCCGGCTGAGCCTGGTCCGGCTGGAAGGAAGAGTTCCTCGAAACCAGGGGCGCCGAGTGGCCGCAGCTTACATTATCATTGCTACAATTATCTTAATGATATCCATTAAAAGAGAGAGTAGAGATCGTAAAAAGCATACTTCATCTTGCGCCGCACATAAACGCTGTTAAGTGATTTCACGGTAAAATGCCGGCGCGGACATTGCAGTATAGTGGATCATTTGCGCGGCTGCAGTCGCAACTGGACCCGAAATATTGGAAATCAATATCCAAGTGTGTGTGCAGTACTCGGCATTTTGCCTTTTTAAATAATCCACCTTTTGAAGGCTCCATTTACCTAAAACAGGTATTCCTGTTACCTACAGAAGTGAAGGCTTCCTTGTGTGTCCCAGTGGCTCTGTCCCTCGGAGGCCGGGGGTGTTTCGGCCTCCGTTCAGCGCCGCCCCTCCGTTAACATGTCGCATATCAAGTGATACCCACCAGACAGGAAATGTTTTCATATAATCACGGCAAGCGGTTGTCAAATTACAACCCTAGCTGATACAACCAGATGATTTCGTAGGAGGGAAAATCAACTTTGCACAAATGCTATGTATGGCGACAGAGAAAATCAAAGCGCTTTATCTGCTGAACCCGGAAATTAACACTACAATCAGGCAAAGTACCTGGTTTTAATCTTTTTATGTGAACTAGTATGCTTTAATGTTAGTAAGTCGGGCTGATGCAGTTAGCAGACCCATCTTCCATAATGTAGCCAGTTTTATTGTAAGGATTGTTACATTTCCCTTGAGGCCTATCGGAGCCACGTGATTAGACCTAATTGTACAATTTGAAAGATCTACATGTACCTTTGATAGTAAAAATGTTGTCTTATTGCACCTGCACTGCAGTGATTTGCTCGATTTACACATGCAATTCCGCATCAATCGCGCGATTTGTCTCAAGAAATCGCATGGATTGCTGGAGGGTCATGATTCTGATGACGTCACATTTTGCGGGACAAGTATTCCGTGTCGCGCATTATTGTAATTTGCATATAAATACGAAGGCCCCGAGTTTACTCGATTCGCTGTTCATTAAAAGTAACACTTTGTCATCGCTGCGCTTTGAAATGGTCTTACCATTATCGTAAAACCAGCCGGCACAATAAAAGGGTTAAAACAATGCTATGCAGCGGTAGAGTAAATGTGCCACTTCAGGAATCCATTATCTAAAGTACGGATATATAATAGTTTCTTTTGGATTTTTGAGTCTTTCCTCAGCCATTATCAAGACCTATCCCTGGCGAGGCAGTCCTCTTCCCTCCTCGAGGCTCCTCCTTGGCCGCAGCGGAGGCCACCGACCCTGTTGGCTCACGCACCGCCCTTTGCTCTCCACTCTTCTATATCTTGTGCTTGCAAGATATAGGTATACATATCTACATACATACATATATATATATATATATATATATATATATATATATATATATATATATATATATATATATATATATATATATATATATATATATATATATATATATATATATATATATATATATATATATATATATATATATATATATAAAATTATATACACATATATTTACACACACACACACACACACACACACACACACACACACACACACACACACACACACACACACACACACACACACACATTTTCACATAGACTTCCTCAAATGGCATCCACTAGTGTTAGCACCTCAAGAGCGCCCTCACGCCGCCTAAAACAAACAGCTTTATGCAGTCCTTCTCGGATTTCTTGCTTGCTCCGCGTCGCCAGACACCTGTTTTGAGAGGGGCTTAAATGCCCGCGTCGATGAGTCATCCTAAAGATCCAAAAAGCCTTAAACTGCGAAGTCCATCTTGTTTCTAGTAAGCCATTCGTTCTTACGACAAACACCTCTTGATTTCAGAAATGGTATGCGTATAAATGGCAACAAGAAAAATCCGATAAAATAAGAACCATATAACCATGGATAGAAAGGGAGGCAGAAAAAACGAAGAAATGTCAGGACGCTCCTGCTGCCCGTCGCTTAACGGGGCTGGCCTCGCATGACGCTTCTGGAAATGCTAAAAAAATCAGTTTTCATATCACGAGTAAGGCGTTTGTTGACCACTAGATGTGAGGAATGGGGAGAAGAGGAGCAAGGAGATGGGGGTGAGGAAGGGCTATCAGAAGGAGGAGGAGGAGGAGGAGGAGGAGGACGAGGACGAGGAGGAGGAGGGAGATGATGATGATGAGGAGGAGGAGGAGGAAGATGAGGAGGAGGAGAAAAAGAAGAAAAGTAGGAGGAGGAGGAGGAGAAGAAGAAGAAGAAGAGGAGGAGGAGAAGGAGAAAAAGAAGAAGGAAGAGAAGGAGGAGGAGGCGGAGGCGGAAGAGAAGAAGTTTGAGAAGAGAGGGAGAAAGGGAAAAAGAAGAGAAAAAAGCGATGAAGAAGACAAACACAAAGATGAAGACAATTGAGATACGAAGACGATGATGAAGACGAAAACTGAAAGTAAAAATGAAATATAAGTAGCAATAGAGAAAAAAGAGAATAAAGATGGGAATAAAAGATAAAGTAATGATAAGAAAAATAAGCTAAGAAAAATACATTTGATAAATAAGAGTAAGTAAAAATAAGAATTGAAATGTTGATGATGATGATGATGTCAATAATGATGATACTAATGATAATGATAATAATAAAGATATTAATAATGATAATAATAATGATATTAATAATGATAATAATAATGATAACAATAATTGTGATGATAATTATGATGATAATGATAATAGTAACAATAATGATAATAATGATGATAATAATAAAAATAACAACGACAATAAACCAAAGAATAGAGAATAGGGAATAAAGAGTAAAGAATTGAAATAAAAAACAGAACCCTGCATAAAGAATAGGTAGGGAATAGGGAATAATAGACAAAGAATTAAGAGTTGAAGCAAAAATTAAGAATAAGTATTAAGAGTCAGGCGGAGGCGAAGGAGACAGACGAAAACTAGGAAAGCGAAGGCGAAGGCGAGACGAAGGAGATGACGCAGACGAAGGCAAGGAGAAGGAGGAGGAGGAACAGCCAATACTCCTTGCATAATATGAATCTGCATCCAGTGAAAGAGTACTTAAAACACACTCACAAAAGCACTCTACGCATTTTCTCCGTCCTTTTTTCTGGAAAGTTTTACCTGGTGACATTTCAGGATTAGTCCCGGGGTCCGAGAAGATCCGATTGCCTCACGTAAGAGGGAAATATTAACGGTAATTTGACTCCGCCCTCTCTTGGCACATGTGTTAGATCCAGCTCTGCAGTTTCACTCTTCATACATTCTTTATCAATCCGACAGGGATCACTTCATAACCCGGATAACCTTTTAGAAGGAAGTTTTAGATTGTCGTGTATCTCTTTTATTCATTGCACATTTCTTCGTCGCCCATTTGTGGTTCTTGTGGGAAGGATTTGCCCTTTTTCTGGAAGGCGGATCCGCGCCTTGCCCATTACTCTTGTTCGTGCAACGCCTCGTCCTTCTGCAGTGGGCGTGCTGCGTGATTTCAGGGGCTTCTCACCGACTTTCCACTGGCCTGGCGAAAGAGATCTGTGGCGCCCTTTGCTGCATTCCAGGTACAGACACTAAAACAACAAAATACAATAACCTTTAGATTATTCTATCTGTTGTAACAGGGAAAACTAAAAAGACGATTATTATCAGTGTAAAAGGCCATCCAACAGGCACTCGAAGGCATGATATCAACGGTCGCAAAGGATAGATATGTCCAGATATCCACTAAAACACGCATGGCAGACTTTAGCAAAGAGAGAACTGCTGTCGCTTGAAAAGCCTTCTGTTTGGCGGCCTGCCGTCACATTCTTGTAACGGAAATTTAGCTATAAACACCACGGTATGTTGCGTCTGATAATGCCTATTACCTAACGGAACTTTCGACAGGTGCCAGCAGTATGATCTAAAATATTATATCAAGATTAGTCGTCCGCCTCCTCCGTCCCGCCCTTCGCCATGCCCGTCCTCGCCGCCCCGCCCAGCCCGGCTGTGCGTCGTGGCTCCAGCAGAGGAAGGGGAGGAAGGCGAGACAAACAGAGGGGAAGGCAAGCCAGGATCTGATTTCTTTAAGAGATTATTAAAAAATCAATCTAGTTATGAAAGATTGCATCTACCAATTAATTTTCTCCTTTAGAAAAATTATAGAGCTCTTCGTACCCAACAATGAAAAGCAGACAAATTAATAGGCGTCGCTGCCCATCCCGCAACTGACCAGCATAATGCCTAGCGGTTCACGCGCCGCCTTAATGAGGTGCAGCCGCGTAACGGGTTGCCGTGTACCCTGCAATGAACGCTAGGCGAGGCGGCCCAGAACAGCGCCTCCAAGGAACCGATATCGAGCAGTAATCCAGTAGAGCACCCGCTAATGAGATGACATTAGGCAGATACCCGGCGGTTCCTACTTGATAATGAAGTGCCGGCGAGCTGATACCCGCTGTTCCCCGCGATGATTATGAGGAAGAAATGCAGCGCCCGTGACCACGCCCACAGAGGCCGCGCCAGTGTGAGATCGAGCCACTTGGGCGGAAGGATAATGCAACACAAACACACACAAACACGCGCGCGCACACAC
>NC_091550.1:29195748-29200748 GCF_042767895.1 Penaeus vannamei | reverse complement strand
AGGGATATAAGGATCCGAGTTACAGCCGACCCCAGGAGGTGTACAATGCGCATGCGTAGCGTTGATCAATGGGCGCCAGCGCGTGACTTATTTACAAGAAGAGCTTCAGACCGACTCGGTTGGGGGGAGGGGAGGGGGTGGGGGTCACTGACATGGCAGCCTCGCTCGCGTAAGTGATGGCATTAATCTAGTTAGTCTAGGGGCCTCTGTATTCAGATTAATTTGCAGTCTCCGTGGCGTCTTCGGAAGATGCTTAATGAATACTAACGTGATTTATGATATTCACTCAGCGGACGACTCTCCATGAGGAGAATCTTTTTTATCGGTGACTTATGGAGCGCCGGCATGCAACGCGGCTGGGCTCGGACCCGCCGCGCGCGCGCTCGCCACGCGTCACTTTATTCCGTCAACGCTCTTTAATTACCATGTTAGAAAACCGACTGATCATCCTCTAATGATTCATATCACTTCGTCAGGTATTCTGTCTTCTAGTGACATGCAGTTCAGAGAGGAAATCGGCTGAAATAAACCGATTTGTTTTCCGCGAAAGAAATCATCCACGACTCTCGGCATTACTCTTTCGCTTTGGTTGTTGGCAGAATGACGTTGGTTGCGCTGCCCCCTTTTGCTGTTACTTTCGTTGCTTCCCTTCCTGTTCTTTTTAACATTCTGCACTCATTTTGTTCTTTAGACTGATGCTTCTAACATTATTTCTGTTCTTTATCATCACTACCATTGCTATCATCTTGGTCTACATCATTGTAACTGTTGCTATTGCTTTTATTGATATTTTTGATGATGTGGCTGCTGTTCAAATTATAATTATGAGGATATTTATCACCATCATAATCCTCATAGTAAAATTCACGTACAGATCGCAATTTATCGTGTTTTCGCCGTCGTGCCCCCCCCCCCTCTACCCTATTGTGATACACTGGGGCAAAGGCCTACAGCGATAGGATTTATCAGTGTCAATTCTCGTTCTTACGAGAAAAGTTATTATACGAACACACTCACACACGAAACACACATACTTGTTATGTTTAAGATCACTTTAATTATATCGCTGTCGATATCTGCCTTGTTTTCATTATCCTAATTACAGTCCTCATATTCATTATTACTGCCATCATCATTATTATCATCACAGCACACTCACTTTAGTTTCTTTCTAAAGCCCGGTGACAATTGGTTTTGCAATCCTCAACACACAATAGACAGAATATCTAAGCACATATGCTGTACACATGCATTGTTTACAAATAAGTATTTTGTACACTGTTTTAACTTTTATACATGTACTGTATATGCATCGGGGTATCATAAATTCAAGAGGCAAGAACCTAGTATTTGTTACATGGCCTAATGACTACTTACATGCTATCATTACGGTGGCAGTAACTAACAATAGCTTCATACTTTACCGGTGGGCGTCGGGCGCGCCAGCCTCATTGCCTTGCAGACAGGGGGACGCCGATCGGCCTCGCCTCTCGCTCCGTCAGGCTGCTCGTCCTGCGGGACACCTTGCACGTCGCCCTTTGGCTTGCATCCGGTGCCCAGGGTTGGGGAGGCGGCTGACTTTTATTTCTTCCTCCGGTTGTTGAAAAGGTAATTTTCAAAGGTCATTATTAATGATTTTTGTGATGCAATTGACCATGCCCAAATATCCTGTTTGGCATAAATACTCGTTAAACCTTACCGCAGTTAAATCCCCTTTCGCCTCCGTTTTCAGTAATATGCGAGAATACATGATATAACATTGTAGATTACGCTTGTTGGCATAATGTTTAATCAGTATATTACTGAATATGCAGAGAATGTGTCAAGTATGTGGTTGCGCAGTCGTATATTAGTAAAACATAAAACTGTTCTTACACTCATGGGATTCGAAAAAGGCATCTGACAGTAATTTGGAGAATGATAAACCAAACGAGTAATTTCCATATGATAGAGCAGTAACCGTCATCAACAGCAGTAACAGCAGCGTGTTAATACGGATAACGAATGTGACGATGACAAAAGATCATAATGCATTAATGATGGTAATTATAGAATCAACAACATAAATAAAAACAATGATGATGATAACGATGGAAGTGGGTAATGCGATACTGATAACGATATTAATAAGAAAATATGAGTAATGATGAAAATAATGTCTATTAACAGTGAAAACAGTAAGTGAAACCAAAGGACAAGTGTATATATGAATATTACAAAGGGCAATAAAATGCTAATTGGCTCTATTTGTAATAAAAGGAAAAAGATATTGGAATATTGATAATAGTGAAAGTAGCCATTTTCATAATGATTCATTCACACCAAAAATGGTAACAGCAATAATAGTAATGATATCAATGATAATGATAATAATGGTATTGGTATTAATAGTGATGATATTAATAATGATAATAATGGTAATGATAATAATAATCATAATAATAATGATACTGATGATAACAACAATAATGATAATGATTATGATGATAACAAAAATCATAATAGTACTGAAAATAATAACAATAATAATGATAATGGTACTGATGATAAATTTGATAATAATGATAATGATAACAATAATAATAGTAATAACAGCAACTACTAGATAATGATAATGATCATAGTAATGATAATAAAGATAATAATAAAAGTAATGATGATTATAATAATAATGATAATCATGATAATAATAATAATTATTGTTTTTGTTATTATTATTATTATAACAATAATGATAATGATGATAAGACTAATAATGATGCTTATGATAATAACAACAATTACAGTAATAATGTCAGTAATGGAAGTTATAATCATGATTATAATAATGATGATTATAATCATGATTATGATAATAATGATGATAATAATGAGAATGGTGATAATAATGGCAATGATATTAATAATGATAATAATAATATTGATAATGATAATAAAGATGATAACAATAATAATAACAGATACAATAATAAGAGTGATAATAAAAATCATATTGATAATAATGATAATGATAATATCAATAATGATAATAATTTTGATAATAATAATAATGATGATAATAATGATGATAGTAATGACAATAATGATAATGATAATAATAATAATAAAAAATAATAATAATAACATAATAGAAATGATGATAATAATAACGATAACGATAATGGTAATAATAATGGTAATGGTAGTAATAATAATAATTTTGATAATAAAAATTATGATAATAATGATGAGAATGATAATGACAATGATAACAATGATGATACTAATGCTACTACTACCACTACTAATGGCAACAATGACAATAACAATAATATCAATAATGAAGATAATGACGATAGTAATAACGATAATGACAATGATAATAATATTATGATAGTAATGATAATGATAATAATAATAATTATTATTATCATTATCATTGTAACAATAGTAGTAATAATAATAGTAATACCGCTACTACTAATAATAATGATGATAATAAAAGTATTGATAATAATATTAATAATAATAGGAAGAAGAAGGAAAAGAAGATGAATGATAATTGTAATAATAACAATAATGGTAACAATAAAGATAATAATCCAATAATAATGATGACAGTAATACCAATAATACTGATAATAATTATAAAATAACAATAATAGTAATAATAATAGTGATAACAATAATAATAATGATAATAACAGTGATAACAATAATGATATTCATCATAACAATTAGGATAATAGTAATAATAGTAATTTAAAAATGAGAAAGTAACGATAATAGTAACTAATGATAACGATGATTATTCTTTATTTATTTCTCAGCTTTTTCGATTTATTATTGTTATTATTGAAGCATCTTCAGACAAAATATACTAAAAAACACACCATTAAATTGTGAGGTTCTATAGTGCCCGAAGAAGATGGGTGTGAAAAAAGCCAACGTATAAAAGTGAAGCAAAAGCTCGGTCTCCTCAGGTGGGTAACCTCCGGCGAATGATGCTGCATGCGAGCGACGTGCTAATGAATATATTCGAAATCATTTTCTTTGATTAGCCATAAGTACGGCGAGTAGGAAAATTCGTGTTCCCATCGACAGGCTCAGCCCTGGACAGTAGCAGCACCTGACATGCTAATGGTCGCTCTTCCCGGATAGCCTGGAGTGATGCAACATATTATGGTCCCGCTGAGACCTACACGCTTCACCAGCTCCGCCAAAGGGGATCAGATTCCTCGATACTTCTCCTAGAACTCAAAAAATGTGTAGTATCTAGGGAATCTAGGAGCGACTTACACGACGGCCCTTCTCTAGCCGGACCTCCGGAGACGACGCCAGTCGCTGACCCGCGGGGACGCGACCTCTCGCGGCGGCGGCGGCTTCGGCGGAGACCGCGCCAAGGCAAGCGTGACCAGGCCTCCGCTGCCGCCCGAGGACTGGCCTCGAAGGCCGCAGCAGGCGCCTCCTCGCCCTTGCTTGCAGACGAAAAGTAAATGTGCTCAACTCGTTCCTCTTTTCTCCAAGGAGACTGAATCCACTTGAAAGACGCCTTGATGTCACTGATTTTAACCAAGAACCACTTATGTTTGATGTTAATCTAGAATTTAGCCTCTTTTATCTTATAACAATCATTTTAAACATCTGGCAAGGTTACACAGTCTGTCTTGACCAGAATATTGCTCACATAAAAAGCTATCCTTTTGGCTTTTGTTCAAGAGCATTTTCCCGGACGCACAATGAACAGAAAACAAGTCTTTTTATTGTTCGTTATCGCAGTTCAAGCCGTTTGTTTTTCGGATTACTCGATGTCATTAATTTAAGCTCTTCTCTTTTCCGTTCTCTCTCCATGCGCCCCAGGTTGGGCTCGGCCCTTGCCTGTCCCTGCTCCGGCCCCCCGTGGAGGGCCCGCTCCGACCCCGGGAGCGCCGTCCCCGCCCGACCGTTGGTTCCTCGGCCTCGACGCCACCCGGGGGAAGAACATCGCACCCGCGCCCAGGACAACCGGGTTCGCCTCAGGT
>NC_091550.1:29113951-29118951 GCF_042767895.1 Penaeus vannamei | reverse complement strand
TTAGACAACAAACAGATTCGATCTCTCTCTCTTTCTCTCTATCCTTCGCTTCCTCTTCCCCCATCTCTCCTCTTTCTCTCACTTCCTCTTTCTCCCCTCCCTTCTTTTTCTTTTCTCTATCCATCTTTCGATCTCTATCTCTGTCTGTCTTTCTCTTTCTGTTTATTTGTCAGTTTCTCTTTCTCTTTATATTTACTTACCTTTCTGTCTGTCAGTCTACCTATCTGTCTGTCTGCCTATCTGTCTGTCTGACTGTCTGTCTCTCCCTCTCCCTCCCTTTCCCTCTTTCTCTCTGAGCGCGTTGCATCAAGATCTTGTGTGACTATTATTCTGCCGCCACAACTCTCGCTGTACCCACTACAGCTGGTATGCTGTTCTTGGATATATTTACTGACTCTAATTTTTATTGCGTTTTGGGTTCAACATTCCCATTCATCTGCGCAACGTTCGCACCTTCGCTCAGCCCGACCAGGTAGCCCTGTTTATCATCTTAATACATACCTGTGCCGGCCGATGGATTCAGAGTCACTCCCTTTAGATTTTACTATTCCCACTATAATTTTATTTGATTGTATACGAAAACCAGACCAAAGTATACTTACTGCACCTCGTATGCAGATCGTTACGGTTTCTCCGCACTTTGTCAAACATATTCCAACAATCGTTTGTACCTAATTATACATCATAAGACATCTAATAATCATCCGTCTTGATAAGAAATAATTACAAGGTGGATCAACAGGGAAGGAAAATATTCAGGCGTAAATCCACGCCGATAAAGGTCCGCTTACGTCTTTATATCACGGCGACCGCCCCGCCCGGACGCGCCATGTGATTACCCGTTATAGCATGGGACAACGATGCGTAAAAAATGTTATAACTGTACACACACATTTTCCAGGCGGTTGATCAGCTGGTACCCAGCAAATAGAGCTAGTGGAGGGACAGCTGGGAGCTATCTACGAACTCATCTCTCGTGGCGTCATGCATGAGTGTATGTAATGATAGTGATTTGGCTCAGATACCAAAGCGAGGATGTGCGCCTCGCTGCTGCTGGCGGCGAGAGCCACGGGAGCTGCCATACAACTGCCGGTTTTGTTAGCGAGTGAACAACACGGCAAATGATGTTTCAACATTTAATTTCTAATTGATTAATCAATGTTATCATATTTCGTCAAGGCGATAAATGTCAATATGTCACTAATACCAGCAGGATTTGTGAGTATCTATTTTCGCTGACTCGGTCGGCGGGTTTCCACTCGAGTGGACCTCAAAGAACAGAGTTTCAGCTGAAGAGAGTTGTTAATGCACTGTGGTTTGTTCAACGCGTCAGCCCCTTACTCATCACGTTGCCCAAACGACGGATTACACATGAATCTCAATCCAGACCATTTCAGGTCGTTTCCCCCAATTCAGTGACAGTTGCTGGCGAAAACAACCTTGGACGAGAAAGACAGGCATGCCAGGTACTCGAAGGAAACTTTTGAAGTCTGTCTGTCTTAACAGATATAATCTAGACTGGTTTGGATTAAGTATGATCAAGCTAAAAAAAATAGGCAAGTGGTCATTATTTATCTTGCTCAATGAAATTCCTCACGATTAAACATATAAAACCTCTTAGCCCATTACACTTCCAGTAGACGACATTTATATCATTCTAATTCTAGGTGAGAAACACGCACACACACACACATACACACACACGCACACACACACATACACACACACACACACACACACACATACACACACACACACACACACATACACACACACACACACACACACATACACACACACACACACACACACATACACACACACACACACACACACACACACACACACACACACACACACACACACACACACACACATACACACACACACACACACACACACACACACACACACACACACACACACACACACACACAAACACACACACACACACACACACACACACACACACACACACACAAACACACACACACACACACACCAAGAGAGAGAGATAGGAGATAGGAGAGAAAGGAGGAAGAGAGAGAGAGTGGCAGAGAGCCTGGACTCAGATAGAGAGAGAGTTCTCCAGGACACTGCCGTGGCTTACACAATGATGGCAAAGGGAGTCGCACCAGCAGAGATCTGGCGACCGATCCGTGCCGCAAGACAGATCAGACGTGGAAGTGGACAAGACTGAACACAACTGCACGTGGGAACTATTTTTCAAAGGTCTGTGTGGGATTTCCCAAAAGAGAGGTATATTTTGCTAATTTCTCTGCCCTGTTCTTCCACGTCCTTCCTGATGTTTATATCACACTCCAAATCTGATGATGAGACTGATAGTAGAAGAGACCGAAAATGTTTTCCTGATCACTGGCGTGGCGAGGTTCCAAGGACACGCTCTGCAAAAACTAAACATAAGCAACTAACAGTCCATAAATATATGTAATGGCCGCAGAGGAACTGGCAATCTAATTATCGGGTATCGACAGCTGCGTTAATTACGCAACCAGTTATTCCATCCGCTACTGTGACAGAAGAAGCAGGTTCATGCAAAGTCATGCGACGCCCAGGGCCTCGAGGACCTCGCATGAAGGTGCTGCGACTGCGCGCGTCTGTGCAGAGTTTGGTGCTTCTGTTGGTGGACTCGGGGGGAGAATGACGGGAGAATACATGCAAATCCTAATGCGATTCGGCGAAACCTTGTGGAAATGTACTCCGTTGCTTTCCTCTTACACACCGTGTGGAAATCAAGTAATAAACTCAGTTACTGAAATGATAAAACTACTTGCAGATATAAGTTCATGCGGATTCATTGTAGCATCGTAGCCATCACTGAGCGGCGGCCAGCACTGCCAGTGGGGTTTCGGAGCCAGCAGGAGACATCGCCTCCCCCTCCTCTGCTGCTGAGAATTCTCCGCGTGGCACTCTCGTATGCTAATATACTGAGACATATGTCTATAATTTCCCGTGCCATGGACAATTACAAGGAAGAATTAAGTCATAAATAACGGATAAATGCTGAAGATAAGCATCCCTGAAAGGTAAATCATCTGAGAAACATAAATCTTGCCTCGTAGGCCTATTGACCCGCCGGTGCGACCGCCCGATAAGCAGAGGAGGGGTCGTGGGGGTGCCCCTTTATCCTTCGGCGGCTCCTCCCCCTCTTCCCCGGCGCCTTGCGACTCCAAAGGAAGGCGCGACGCAAGTGGTTCCGTGATATCAGCGATGCTGAACATTCCTTAGTACAGTCTGCTAATGTATTTTATATTATTGATACCACTATAGCAAACACCTTCATATCAGTACTCTGAGTTTTTAAAGTGAAACTTTTATAGCGCATTCCAAGTTATTATATTTATATTAATGTGTTAACTTTGTTATTGGATGCTCGCTCAGCAAACTTATGCCTGGCAGAGGTTCGGTGTACCTGAGCAAGTAGAAGAGGTATGAATAGAAAAACAGCCAGAGTAAAAATGAAAATAAGTAGTAACGTTCCAAGCTCGTCAAGAGTTCGTCATCAGACCGAAACGGATCCATTCAATCCATTTCAGTTATTTATCCGTCTGATGAGGATCTCTTGATGAGTTGAAAACGTAACTATTTATTTTCATTTCCTATAGTGGCTACTTTCCCATTCCCCTTTGCGTAAAGGTTACTGTGTTTGTTTCTTGTGTTCACGGCAGGGTTGGTTTTGCTTTGCTGCAGCGGAGATAGGCACCGGAGCGGCTCGGCTCTGCCTTGTATTAGAGGAAAATATTGAAAATAAAGCACTCTGGCTGAGCTTACACCAAGCGAATCCATTCGGTTCGACTCATGAAGAGTCATCTCAAATCATGCTTCGTCTTGATTCGCTGCATTCATTCCTATGGAACCGTCCACGCTAAGCGAATGGAGTCAATCAGATCGCAGCGCGCCCAGGCAAATCAAAGCCTAGTTTTTATAACTCAAGGCGGGTCCCCAAGGAATATCAGGTTATCGGATGTTCTGATCAATTTTGTAGGACAGCAACGTGACGTGCTATATATGATCATTATGATATATAACAGCTTATATATGACCTTATAATATATAACAGTTTATATATCTTCCTTATAACTTATAGTAACCTATAACAGTATACCCATCAAATATAGATGGTAGAAAATGTCATATACAGAATACATTATAACATATAACAGCCTACTTATTCTGACATATAACATGCATTGTGTATCAAAGCATATAACATATTTATTAACATTATATAGAATATAATGTAGCATATAACGGGCCACGGGTATTGCTCATTGATCAAAATTACTCCAAAGGAAAATGTCTCATATTAGCATGAACTAAGAAGCAATGGCATCGGGGAAGGCGAAAGGGAAGACCGAAGGCCAGGTCCTGGATAATACAGGGAATGGGACCTTGCTCGTTTTTCATTTATCGTTTGATGAAGCCTTTCACTTCCTTATTCATTTGTTTCAAATTCAACTGAGAGCAGTAGCCCAAGATATTTAGAACAGTATGTGTCGTTGACGCCAAGATTTGTGAACCCGAAAGTGGAAGTTTGGAATTCAAAGCCAATCTTACAAAATTACCAACAAATTTACAGCTAACTGGCCTAGTCAGTTAGCTAAATGGAGCTGCTTCAGCGTCGCTCGCCTGGGTTTCACGGGTTCGTCTGGCCATTAGCAGCTCTCTACTCCCTCGTTTACTCTCAGTTATTCGGGATAAAGCTTTGGTTTGTCTGAAAAAATAATAAAGATAAGTCTTTAAATTTACTTTTTGATTCCTTTCTTTGTGGTTCGGATAGGCTACACCAATGTAGTTATTGTATGCGAATGTTGTTGTTGTTGCTGTTGTTTTTCTTCTTCTTTGAAAGCCTCACAATTACAATTTATCAATTTCATGTGCCCCCTAATACGCCCTTGCCGCCCCACCAATGCCAAGAACAAGCACGGCACAAAGCAATGCACCTAATTTCTAGCTTGATGATGGTGATGATGATGTTA
>NC_091550.1:29108951-29111451 GCF_042767895.1 Penaeus vannamei | reverse complement strand
CTTGCGTCTATGCATTCTTGACTGGAAAGAATGAAGAGATATATAATAAAATGTTGTACGAGGTGTTGCAGCTAATACCCCCTGGCTTATCATGCAATCCAGTGACAATAATGACAGATTTTGAAAAGGCAGCAATGAAGGCCTTCCAGAGGAATTTTCCGAGTGCAGAGGTTGCTGGATGTTATTTCCACCTGGGCCAGTCTGTCTGGAGACACATCCAGAATCTTGGCCTCGCAGCGCGGTATAGAGAAGATGCTGCCTTCGCCACCCGGGTCAGGAGGTTCCTGGCTCTGGCATTTGATCCGCTGGCTGACGTCCACCACTACACGAGGATACTCCTTGCAGACGAAATTTCCAAGGATGATGGGCTTCTGGACTTGGCAAAATATTTCCAGGAAACCTATGTCGGCCAGCTGATTCATGGTGACATGGAAATTCCTGGGAAATTTCCATATCAGACATGGAACATGTATCAACGAGTGAAGGATGATCTGCCCCGAACAAACAATGCATTGGAAGGATGGCACAATGGGTTTGCCAGGATGTTACCGGACCACCCTCAGCTGCCGCTGCTCGCTGCAAAATATCAAAAGGAGCAGCACAAATCAGCTCTGAATCACGAGCACCATGCAGCTGGCAGGAAGCATCCCTCGAGTCAGAAGAAGTACCAGCTCGTAAATAAGAGGATTAAATCCCTAATTACAAAATTAGAAACTTATACGCTTGTAGATTTGCAATATCTGGATCAAATAGCCAAAGTAATGGTGATCCCCACTGAACAATAAAGGTATGCTCATCAAAAAATATATTATTAATACCTAAAGAAAAAGAAAGATATATGATCATGTATCATACCAGTGTTATTATGTATTCTATATACTAAATTATTTTTGCTGCAATTTCAACACCTTCCTAAATCTTATCTGTCAACAATGAACAGCGTGGCTTCCCCGCGACATTTTATCCGCTTGCGAAACGGACGCTGTGTCACAGCGCGATGTGGCTACATTAGGTCCGCGACATAGTGTCCCAGCGACATAGTATCCTAGAACCATATATATATATATATATATATATATATATATATATATATATATATATATATATATACATATATACACATATATCTATACATATTTATGCATAAATGCATAAGTGTGTGTGTATATATGTATATATATACATATCTATGAATATACATACACACACACACACACACACACACATATATATATATATATATATATATATATATATATATATATATATATATATATATATATGTATGTATGTATATATGTATATATATATATATATATGTATGTATGTATATATGTATATATATATGTATGTATGTATATATGTATATATATATATATATATATATATATATATATATATATATGCGGGTATGCGCCCCGATGGGGACGTATAGCCGCATCCACCCTTCGCTTCCACCTACGAGGATCCCTCATGGCTGGACGGCAGGCAGGGATTCGGCCCATCTCCAGATCTTCACGACAGGTATGGTCGATCTGCCCAAGCCACGACTTCCTAGATCATCCCACAGGCCTCCTCCATCCAGGGTTGTCTCGAACAGAGACGACCTGATGGGCAGGATCATCCTGAGGAAAGCGAGCCAGGTGGCCATATAGCTTGAGTTGGCGATCACGGATTGTGCAGATAACAGGTCCTGCGCCAGTCTCACAGTGTAACCGTTGGTTGGACACATGGTCCCGCCAATAGTACCCCATGATCTGGCGCAAGGACTTATTACAAAAGGCTTCAAGATGATCCTCTAAGGCACAGGATAATGTCCAGGTTTCGCTACCGTATAGCAAAACTGGCATTATCAGGGCCTTGAAGACCAGTAGCTTCGTCCTTCTGCACAGGTACCGACATCTCCAAATACTCTTGTTGAGAGAGTTCATGACTCCTGCTGCCAGGCCAATCCGCCTGCTGACTTAATGGTCTGACAGCCTAGAGTTATGAACTACACTACCAAGGTATGTAAAGCTCTCTGTGATTTCAATGTCCTCGCCGCAAGCATGTACCGGCTGAACAGGTTCTCCTAGCAAGTTCCCAAAGTCCTGGACCTTGGTCTTGGTCCAGACCTCTAGACCCAAGGGTTTCGCTTCATTGCTAAATGTATCTAGAGCCATCACTAAGGTTTCCAAAGACAGATAGAATAGCAACATCATCAGAAAAGTCAAAGTCTGTAACCTTGATATTGCCCAGTGTTGCTCCACAATGACTTTGAACAGTAGCTCTGCCCAGTATCCAGTCCATGCAAGTGTTGAAAAGAGTTGGCACAAGGACACAGCCTTGCCTCACTCCTGAACTAGCAGGAAAGAAGCACTTTCAGTACCAGTATACAGGCTTTCTATTAGTCCAATAATCCTTGTTGGAATTCCTCTCAGTCTCAGGATCTCCCAAAGTGACTCCCGATGCACCGTATCGAACGCTTTCTTGAGTTCGATGTAGGCTGCAAGCAGCTCAC
>NC_091550.1:29033951-29036451 GCF_042767895.1 Penaeus vannamei | reverse complement strand
CTCTCTCTCTCTCTCTCTCTCTCTCTCTCTCTCTCTCTCTCTCTCTCTCTCTCTCTCTCTCTCTCTCTCTCTCTCTCTCTCTCTCACTCTCTCTCTTTCTCTCTCTCTCACTATCTCACTATCTCACTATCTCACTCTCTCTCTCACTATCTCACTCACTCACTCACTCTCTCTCTCTCTCTCTCTCTCTCTCTCTCTCTCTCTCTCTCTCTCTCTCTCTCTCTCTCTCTCTCTCTCTCTCTCTCTCTCTCTCTCTCTCACACACACACACACACACACACACACACACACACGCACACACACACACACACACACTTCCCCCCCATCTCTCTCTCTCTCACTATCTCACTCTCTCTCTCTCACTATTTCACTCTCTCTCTATCTCACTCTCTCTCTCACTATCTCACTCTCTCTCTCACTATCTCACTATCTCACTTTCTCTCTCACTATCTCACTCTCTCTCACTATCTCACTCTCTCTCTATCTCACTCTCTCTCTATCTCACTCTCTCTATCTCACTCTCTCTCTCACTCTCTCTCTCTCACTATCTCACTATCTCACTTTCTCTCTCACTATCTCTCTCACTACCTCACTCTCTCTCACTGTCTCACTTTCTCTCTCTCACAATCTCCCTATCGTTGTCAGTGGATTATCTGGAGGTTCTGGCTCGTATGAAACACCATCTGTGGCTGTCTCTCGAGTAGTCTCTGAAGACAACTTCTCCAAAAGGAAAGAGACTTCGCTGTTCTCCATACTGTCAGATCTCTTCCTTTTTGCCATATCTGAAATAAGAGCAAAGCAGCCATAGAAGTGTGGGCACGATCACACACGTGAATGATGTGCGTGGGGTGTTATCGCGCGCATTCTTCCATGGGAATGGTTGTTTTGCTCTTATTCCAAATATGGCATCAGGTAAAGGACTTGCAATTTGGAGGACAGCGAAGACTCCTTCTGGATGCTACTAAGATTTTAGTCACCTGTCCTTCCTGCAATAAGTGTCTACAATGACCGCATGGGAGGTGTGAATAAACATGACATGCTACTGCAAATATATGGGCTTGATGGGAAATCTCTTAAGTGGTGGCTTATATTACTTTCCGTCTTCTTGATTCTGCTATAATTAATGTTAATATAGTATAGAAAGAACAAATCGTCAAGACTCACTACCTATTCAGCAGTTGAGGAGGGATCTAGAAAGAGGGCTTTTGCCACAACAACAATTCTGTTAAGAATACTAATCGTCGTAAGTTGGCATATAGTGTGCCTAATTCTGTACGCTTTGGTAATACTGGAGTACAGTGGCCTGAATTTGTTCAACCAAAAAATAAAGATGCGAAGTTTTCTCAAGAAAAGGTAAAGAATCAAGTCCAAAGTCTAGCTGCAGCCACTATGGTGTACGACTGTGCAGCCGTGCTATGAATAACTGCTTCTATCTTTCCTCCCTGATATATACCAAAATTAGCTAAGTTTCAGATTTCTTGCTCTATATATACGTTAATTGCACCCAGCATTATTTTTTCAACTAATTATTACAGATTAATTTCAGTTCTTGAGTGTGACAGAATTTAAAGGAATATGCTATTTTATTCCTGTTTGCAACAACTGCCAAGATTATCTTTATAAAAAATATGTATATATTTTTGGGGTGGAGAAGTATAAAACCGCCCTTTCAATATTGTCAAATATTTGTATTCTTTAAACACATAAAGGATACGCGAGTGTGCACTAATGAACAACATATCTAAAAATCGCAAGAAAATTCCAACTCCTACAATCGGTACAGAAATGAAATTAATGTTAATATCTGATATGCCGTTTTAAATTTCTAAACCCTTTGAAAAACTGGTAAAAGGCATTTATCAAAAATCGCTGACAAGTTTTCGTAGTTATAAGCTTTGTGACCTTGTGCGCCAACTTTCAAGCGATTTCATTGGCCTGGTGGGTACACAGATTTTTTTGCCTACCAGTACTACGGAATCCAGCAGACTTTTATCAAAATGAAGCAAAAAATGCCGGAGGAACTATTATGCACGTCAAGCATTAAAGCTTAATAGCAGTCTTGGTAAAGTATTATATCAATAAAATAGCAGCACAGGAGGTTATGAAGGGAGCTGCAAGGTCAAGTGAGTTTACTTTAATCACCTAAACTCTATCCCCGCAATTTTTCAGAAACAGGATTATTCCTTTTATTGTGCACAAATTTCCAAGTAATTGTGGCTATTTATGGAAGTGAGTTGGATTAAACAATACGTAAATAGTTAAATAAGAGGTTAATCCAAGAATCTTTGTCTGTGTGTGTGTGTGTGTACACACACACACACACACACACACACACGTTACGGTAACCGCAAAGTCATGTCTTGTGGTAAAGCAGTCCATTTCAGGTAGAACCTGTAAAGAATCTACTGATAAAAGCATTTGAAAAACTCACGATGATTTTGTGTTTTTTAAACCCCTTTGAAAACTTTGGAATTCCCTAGGAAATCCCTCGGAATCCGGA
>NC_091550.1:28948951-28953951 GCF_042767895.1 Penaeus vannamei | reverse complement strand
AAAACAAGTTGAACCACAAAGTTGGCTGCAAAAGTGTGAAACACGATTCTGAAATGGGGCCATCGAGCAGTCAAGACAAAGTCTCAATGGAAAATTTACTAACCGTTCAGTCAGGAGCAAAGACTGGTGGAGCTTAGTCAGATAGCAACAGGGCCTCATGACTGAATTTCACCATTGTATTAAGGTACTGTCACACTAGCACTTCTTCCGTCAATTTTTTTTTTTTTCTGAAATTTTGTCCATTTTTGAGCGAATTGTTGATTCTCCAGTCAGGCGATAATGATCGATTCTGAAAACCTTTCCGTCAACTTTTTCAGCCAAGCATTGTCAAATCAAGAGTTATATTCGAGAATGTTTGTATTTATGTTAAATAAAATTGTCAAAAAATTGACGGAAAAAATGCTAATGACAGCACCTTAAGGCATATGGAAACGAACAACATCCAGTCAAGCCAGAGCTGAACTACTCTCAGAAGATGCTAGTTTGTGAACCAGACTGCACACCATCACCTTCCATCAAAGCAGAGACTAAGCACATTGGTCATATGTGTTGAAGTCAAGCAACATCTGAAGACTGAGGTTAGTAAAGGCCTTGGACTTGACAACCCAAGTCCCCATATAATTAAAAAGTGTGCTAACTAGCTTGCAACTCTACTTGCCACCTTATATCAAAACTGCTTTCGACAGTAAAAGTGGCCAACTATATGGAAACAGGCTAGCTAAGCACTCCTAGAAAATGCTGACCCACCTCACTATCGATAATGGTCAAATTCTACGAAAAAAAAAAACAGAATAGAATTGCAAGTTTTCTTAACAGCAACCATCTACTTAGCAACAAGTAGTTTGGCTTTAAAGCCAAGCGATCAGCATCCATCCTGATACCAATTGGAACAAATCCCTTGATCCTAGCAAAGAAACTTTCGTTACTGCCCTGGATATTGCTGTTACTTTTAAGAGAAAATGAGACGAAGGCATTATTTCCAAACTAAAAGGTTTGACATTGATGGTTAATTGCTGAACCTGACTGAAGATTATCAGCGAGGAAGAACTCTTTAAGTTGTGGTAAACGGTTACACTTAGGTGAATACCCAATCAGTGCCAAAAGAGCAGCTTGTAAACTGGCATGCGTACGTGTAATCCATTTTGTAGCGAGCAGACGTTGAATGATCTACAAGTTCGTTCCCTGATGGAATACTTTCTTCTGGTATGGTCATCCTGCCCATTATCCTTCCTGGCCCTACTCGACAGAGTACAAAATCAAGCTCGTCGCCTTGTGGAATTAATATGCGGGAAAATGATCGCCCGGTCTATTTCCAGTCTCTCCAGCACCGCAGGGACGCGACGGAACTGTGCGTGTTCTACAAGGTCCACCAGCAGAGTAGACCTCACCTCGCTTTGTTACGACTTCAGCCCTCGGTTTCCACAGCCTACAACACCAGGAATAGTCACAGAAGAAGTCGCGAACTTCACGTTCCCTTCGCGAGATCTGAGGACTTTCTACGCACATACCTGCCGAGGTACTCCAGAATGTGGAATCAGCTGGTGCGAGAGACAAACTTGCATCTCTTTACCTCCATTCAACAGTTCAAATGAGCAGTATACATGTGGAGTGGAGGCTGCAGTATAATTGTGGGTAATTTTTTTTATCGTGGTAAGCTACCATAACATTATCTAGTTTTATTTTTCTACTATTAAAACTGGGTCATGCAAAAGATAACTACAGCGTCATCACTAAACATCTCAGCAGAAAGGTGGCCCACGATTGTAAATGACAGTGTACTGAACTAAAATAAAGATTAGAAAACGAGAGAGGAGAGAGAGAGAGAGAGAGAGGAAGACAGTGAGAGAGAAAGAGACATAGGCAGAGGGAGGAAGAATGAGAGACAGAAGGAGGGAGAGGGAGAGAAAAATTCAGATATAGAAAGAGAGAGGGGTGGAGGAGGAGAGAGAAAACGAGAAATGGAGAAAGAAAAAGGAGGAGAGAGAGAGAACGAAAGAAATAGAGAAGGGGGGGGGAGAAGAAAGAGGGAGAGACAAAGAAAGAGATAGAGGAGATACAAAGAAAGCGAATGTGAGGGAGAGAGAAAAAAAGGCAAAGAAACAGAAACAGACAAACAAAGAGAAGGAAAGACAGAGAGGGAATAAGAAAGATATACAAGGGAGAGAGAAGGAGAAATAAATAAAGATAAATACAGAAAGAGACAAAAAAGAGAGAGAGAGAGAAAGAATGCTAGGGAGCTAGAGAGAAAGAGAGGAAGAGAGAAATACAGATAGATGTAGAAAGAGACAACGAGCGAAACAGAGAGAGAGAGACTGAGACAGACAGAAAGAAAGAGGGAGATGCTGAGACAGAAAGAAAAAGAGAGATAGATAGAGATAAGGAGAGAAAGAGAAAGGAGTGATTGAGAGAGAAAGAAAGAAATAGAGGGAGAGAGAAACAGAGAGAAACGTAGAAAGAAACAGGTACAGACGAAAAGAGAGTATAAGAGAGCTAAGTTGCCTCCTGTGCTAGCGACCGTGATAGACAAGTTTGCGTTCTTTTTTCGTTTTGAAATCCAAAAGCTGAAGGATGTTAGAGGAATTGGTGTGCGCGCGCCAGGAAGTGCTGGATCTGTGTTAAGGATGAGAGGTGCCTGTCAGCTGGCGGTAGGGAGACTACCTGTAGTATAGGTTATGTTGAAAAAGGCGATTCTTTCCCTTTGTCGGTCCTTTTGCAAGCAGACGAAGAGCGCCATAGTTGATTTAGTCATCCACAAGTGCAGTGGATTTCCTATTCCTAACAGATTTTTAAAAATCTCCAGAAGCACGCGAGCCTCACCTATGACAATAGGCACTTATAGTTGTCTTTATTTTTGGATTTGATTCATGAGAGTGTTTGTATGGGTAACAGATTATCGAATGAGACCTTGCGCCGTTTTTTTATGAAGCTATGTATGTAATGATGTAAGCATACTGATTTCTTTCTAAACATTACCCTTAAGGCCGTCGATTGACCGCACCTAGGTATGTGATTTCTTCTCGTTTTTGAGTTGCTGCATCACTGAGCCTCCAACAGTTTCTGCTTTTTAAGAAGTTGTATTATTTCCTTTTAAGAAGCTTGTGTGCTCCTTTGGTTGCAGAGGATGGAGGACTAAGCATGGGGGCTTTTGGGCGGAACTGAGAAATGATCGTTCATTAATTAACAGAGTTTCATCTGAGAGAGAGAAAGAGAGACAGAGGGGGGAGGGGGGCGTAGGAATAAGAGAAATTAATATAACCCTGAGGATTAAACAATATTAGTTAATCTAAGGATAAGGCTTATCCACAACAATATCATTTCGGTATATGTATTTCGTCAGCCAGACTAATGACATTTTGAAAAAAAAAATGTACCTGTTCTGGTAATCATTTACACATTTTAATCATCTGTAGATTCCTGTGTCTTAAAATATATATATATTGTTATCACAGGTTCATAGCCTTAAAAGCAAAATGAATCAAATGTATATTTACACTAGTTTTCACATATAATTCATCCAAATGTCATAGTACTGTTAAGTTGCCATGATGTGATAATGTAATATACGTCTAACATCTAATATTATATTGTAGAATAAAGAATATCAAAATGCCTCCGCGCGGAGGTAGAAAGCTACCTCTGCCGTAAATGTTAACAGACAAGTAGAACGTTTCCGAAAAGAGAATTTTGAGTTCTTTACGTTAAATTGGGACATTTCAATGCCACGTGCATTATGGATACGGCGTTTCTGGAATATCTGAACTCTTCGGAAGCCATTAGTTCTTCCACAATGTCTCTAGCAAACAGGGCAGCAGAAAGGCCTCGTGAGGCGGATCGTTCTTGAAGAATTCGGAAGGGGGGGGGGGATGAGCTGCCAATTACATTTAGGGCGTCGACCTATTGCCTCTGTGGATCTTCTACGAAGTTTGAAACACTTAACAATCATTCGTTTTCCATCTCGGTCGTATGAAAACGTGCAATGCAAGTAAAGGCATCTGATTTCTTCACGTGCAATTGCAGGATCCGCATTTTTCTGACAGTTCTGGCACCCTCCTGAAAGGCAACTTACTGAGAGAGATTCTTTGAGTATGAGCTGAGAAATTACAGCCCCGAACTGCTATTTTTTCTTCATTCCATGTACATATATATTTCTATGTTTTTCTCCTTTTTCACCAGCGTTCTTGCCTGATGGCTGCACTGACCATCGAGTTTTCAATTCCACCTAAACAAAAGCGTAATTCTGTCATTGCCCCACTTTAATCATTTGATCCCTATTAGGATAATTCCTTGTAAGAGGAACTAATATCGCGGTTGAAAAAAGTAATCTCAGGTCTTTTTGAAAAAAGAACTAGAGATCCATTGGTGTTTTATAAAACGATTTGATGTTTTTTTCGAATGAAAAACAAATCCGAAGCGTGTTTCGTTTTTACCGCTGTTCGTTTCTGCTGTGGAGAGTCGATGGGCGTCCAGACCAGACCCGTGATCATTCATCCGTGTAAATTAATTGCTGATATTTACCGTTGCGACGATAATCTACAATCATGAAAATGTGGAATTATGGGAAACAGGCTACCATATTATTTGCAATATTCGTCAGATATTAAGCTGGAATAACAAGAGACATTAACAAATGGCAGTGCCTCCTTTCTCTCTAACAAAGTAGAACCATATCTTTCCTCATCTTCACATGCTATTTGTACATGTACCATTGCACATTATATCAAATATTCGAAGGATGTTCTCCCAATAGTTCTTCCAGTGTGACGCACTGTTTCGGCGTGCTTAACATTCGTGCAATCGGCCGGTGTGTAAATTTCCCTCTGCCGAGGGTCAAGCAGTGCATTTGAGACTTTCAGTTTGCCGACTCCGTTTGGGAGGAAAAGGGTCCCAAGTGTAGGACCTCATTAAATCATATCTAAGTTGGCCGTAATTTTTGGTGCCGTTTTGTTATCCAGGCGTTTCACTTGAAATCTTTGAAGTTGAGTTGTAATGCATAGCGTCTA
>NC_091550.1:28941451-28943951 GCF_042767895.1 Penaeus vannamei | reverse complement strand
AACAGTAGTGATGATAATGATAAAAATAAGGATAAAAATACTATTAATAATGATGATGATAATAATGATAATGATAATAGTATTAGTAATAATGATAATAATAATAATAATGATAATAATAATAATAATGATGATAATAATAATAATGATAATGATAATAAGAATGATGATGATAATAATAATAACAACAATTATAATGATAATGACAATAATGATAATAATAGTGATAACCATAATGAGGATGATTATAATCTTTGTTATAGTTATTACCAATATCATTATTATCATTATTATCGTTATCAAAAGAAGAAGAATGATAATAATATTAATAATGATAACGAGAAGAGTACTTATATTTATGATGATAATGATAATAGAAATAATTATAGAAATAACAAGAATAGCCATGATCATGATCATAATGGTTATCATAGAGTTAGAATGTGGTTTCCATGGCTTCGTCATTGGAGGCACGCGCGTGTCATTCCTTAATAACTGTGTGGTTAATTATCTTCCCTTTTTGCGCCAGAAGCGACCGGCCCGGCGTGGGACGCGGCTGCAGAGCTGGCACGGGAGAGTCGGAATGGGCGGACGAAGCGCCTGCAGAATTATGAAGTAATATTGATGATGATTATGAAGATGATGATAGTGATGATGATGATGATGGTAGCAACGTTATTATTTACAACAACGATGATCAAAATAATGATAATGATGATAGTGATAATAACAATAATAGAATAATGATAATGATAGTTATGATAGTTATGATAAGGATAATCTTAATGATAATAATAACAATTATGATACTGATGATAGTAGTGAGAATAGCAATTATGATAACAATATTAACAATAGCAATGATAATGAAGATTATATTAATAACAATAATAACAATAGCAATGATAATGAAGATTATAATAATAACAATGATAAAAATGATAAAAATAATAAGTTTGCAACAGCAACAATTATGACAAAAATGAAAATTATGATAATAATAATAATAATGATAATAATAATGATAATAATCATAATGATAATAATTATCATAATGATAATAATTATCATAATAATAATAATAATAATAATAATAATAATAATAATAATAATAATAATAATAACAATAATAATAATGATAATAATAATGATAATAATAATGATAACAACAACAATAATAACAATGATAATAGTAGTAATAATAATAATAATAATAATAATAATAATAATAATAATAACAATAACAATAATAATAATAATATTATTATTATTATTATTATTATTATTATTATCATTATTATTATTATTATTATTATTATTATTATTATTACTATTATTACTAATAATAATAATAATAATAATAATAATAATAATAATAATAATAATAACACTAATAATGATAATGATAATGATAGTAACAGTAATGGTAAAGAATAACAACAATAATAATAGTAATAATGATGATAATAATATTAATAATGATGATAATAATAATATTAATAATAATAATAACAACAATAATAACAAAAATAATAATAATAATAATAATAATAATAATGATAATAATAATAATAATAGTAACAATAATAACAATAATAATAATGATAAAGAATAATAATGGTGATAATGATGATGGTAATAATAATAATAATAATAATAATGATAATAATAATAATAATAATAATAACAATAATAATAATAGTAATAATAACAATGATAACGCCTCCTGCTGGAGCAGAAGGCGACGCCGGGACATGACAGCTTCTCCCGCAGACGACGCCCGACTCCTCCTCCGCTGCCCACTGCTCTCCGCCGCCCGACCATGCCATAATTCTAGCATGACAGCTTTCGTTGCTGATCACTGCACTTACGGAAATTACATAGTTTGTTTACAAGCCTTCGGACAGCTGGCGGCTTTCCTTCCAAACTTTTCCAGCCATTGCAACAAAATGCTGATTGCTAGATGCACCGATATTACATGGTAATGTGTCAGAATTAACAATTCTGAGAAGTCTTGTCCGGCCACTTAGCTTAATTAGACAGCAGCAGGTCGCAGTTGCTGCGTGTACTTCTGAGTAAGGAAATCCTTGAATGCAGGGGACAATTCGGACTGGAATGTGGATCTTCAGCTGGAAGCCAAATTGCGCGTTGACATCTGGTCCTCAAATTATGACTCGCAAGAAGCAATCGGCAGCCCTGTAATGATCTCTCTCCATCGCGGCTCTTCGAGCACAACTTCTTTCTGTAGCTCCTCGCAGCCGCTTTCATTAATAAGCTAATAAAAGAATCTGTTTCCCTCTATCAGAATGCATCTCGGCATTATCGCCTAGGTTGCTACACACTGCATGGCAGGGTTGATATGTAAATGTGAAGAAATGTAAAATGTATTATTTCTTTAGAAAAGGATTGGAGCAAAACACTTCGAAGCCTAAACAAAATAAACAATGCATGTAGTAATAACGGCTGTTTTTATATTTGAAAAATATATCCTCATCATCAA